>NC_064923.1:72023294-72326325 GCF_023897955.1 Schistocerca gregaria | reverse complement strand
AAAATGACTGCAATCCTGAATCTCTGGTTTCTAAAACCACGCGATTTGCATGTTTGGGTAGATGAATTAATAATGTATGAGAGGAAATAGGTAATTGTGTGACATGTGGAAGTCTGAGTCGGTCTGGGGAGCGAATTCGGTCCTGATGCCAAGTTTCACGGAATCTACTAGCAATATAGAATAGCGCGGTAGATCAAAGTGCCTTCATATTATCCCATCTACGTTACGTTTAAAAGCATTCAAAGAAAAAAAAAATCTGCAAAGTGTTAAACGTTAGGATCTTCACGTGCTCTTGAACTCTTACACAGCAGCCACCACCGTCCACTTTCCTTGCTATTCTATTGTCCGAAAGTTGACTGAGAAACTCGGAAACTGATATAGGTACAAACACAACTCAATAATGTTTACTGAAATTTCCTTTTTAGGCGAGGGGCAGATACGAACCCCTTCCGCCCTCAACTTACATCCGTGCCTGGCGGTTACCGTTCTCTTTTAGTTCGCTGCTGCCGGCTGAAAAGGAGGCACAGTCCGATGAGAACACAAAAGGTGCGCCTGACCGTAGTGCAGCGTGACGTAACTTCTGCTCCGGTACACAAGAAGCAGAAGCTTCTCTTGTCCGCGTTCCCCACTCCAGCCGACTGGGGGTCAGGCAACTCGATGTGTACTTCGTTTCTTTTTTAAATGAGGCCGCCGGAGGACAACTGCAGTTGATACACCTGCCCAAGCTGACAGAATCCAAGCACAGACTATGCGAAAATCTCCCACCCAACAGTTCAACCATTCTTTTTATCTTGTCTTCAGCAAGTCAGCCGATACTTTTTCACTTATAATTTACAGTAGGCAAGTGTCTTTCCTAAATCTTTTCCGTGGCACTGGTAAACACAGTATACCACAAAAAACTGGCATGCCTTACGTACTTGTTAATCATCTCTAGTCGAATTGCTTGTGGTGTGCCAACACTCTCTCGAAAGGTGGCTACATTAAATTTTATCGCGAAGTTAAGTACAGCTGTGTGTTTGTAGTCAGTTGCTGTGACAAGCTCGTATAGTTGAGCTGTTACAGAAATGGTGCAGTTTGCATCAGAACACTGAATTGACAGTGTGGAGTGTTAGTTAGGCTCCATCAAGGAATGTAAAGGTGTTTTTCAAGCGAAGTATTCTTGCTGGAGCCTCCGCACTCCCACCATATTCAAGATCTGTGTAGAGGAACAGGTGACAGTGAGGACATTGAAACAACAGAAAGTTAACACAGACATTACGAGAAGTCCCTGCAAGTCAGTAAGGAGGTTGTAGAGTCTTGTACCTCAAGAAGCAAGTGAGAGGCTGTTGTTACGGGTGGCTGGTATCCTCTTTGTACAACACAAATGCACACGTACTTCTACTGGATACTTAACTTGAACAGAGTCCGTGGTACAAGCTCATTAGTAATAGTCCTCTTGCTTAGAGTATTGGTAGTATTGCCATTACTAACTTTAGCTTCAGTAATCTGATATCTGATTGCTATGTACTACCGTAGCCTGTCAGTGAAGCACTCCGGCCAGCGCCGACGGCCTAAAGACTTGCTGTCGAGAGGGCGTTGTCGGCATATTGCTTGTTGGTGTGTCTCTGGCCTCTCTGGTGATAGGCGCGCTTGATCCAGCACTTCCTATCGATCTTCGCGCTACAGCTTGGCTGACCGGTGTGATGGTTCTGGTAGCGTGCGCCACAGAATTTGAATCGCCGTCAGACGTCATGGACGTCGAAGACCCCTAGAGATCTCTGCACCATGGCGCCGTTAAGCTGTGGCGACTCACGCCTCCTGGCTCGCATTTAGAGTGAGGGCGCCACAGTGGAACATGTGGTTGCAGCGGCCAATAGCAGCGTCCTCAATAGAGTACTTAAGCGCCTGCCTGTCGCTCAGCTTAATTCCCGTCGCTCCGCGATTTTCCTCTCCCTGGACCTCGAACGTGGCACCCTCCCTACCTTCTCTCTCCTTTTCCCCCCATCCCCCTTCCTCCACCCCTCTTCCCCCGGGCTTCCCTTCCCCCTTCCTCCCTTCTCCCTATCTCCCCTGCCCATCTCTGCTCTCCCCTCTCCCTCTCCCACCCACCCCCCCTCCTCCTCTCTTGGAGGTCCCCTGACTCCTACGCGCTCAGTGAACATTCGCGTGCCGGAGATCATTGCCATCAGTGTCTCATTGGTGTGCCTTCGTTTTGTGTTTAGTGTTCTTTCACCATCACGCCACCACTGTTCGCCTGTGTTGTCGCAGTCGTCCGTGTTTTTGTGTGCTGTGTAAACAGGTGTTAGTGTTTTTTCTCATCCAGTGTGAACGGCTTTCTGTTTATTGTTTTTCGTGTCTACAGTTTTTGCCCGCCATTTTTATTGTCTTATCCATACCACCTATATGTCATATTTATTGTACCACTCACGGCTGAAGAGCAGTGTAATATGCTGCTGACAGCCCGCCTCTGTATAAGGTGATTAAAGTAACAATAAAGAAAAAAAGGGAAAGCTCAGCTTGCATCTCCCGTAAACTCGATCCTCCTCATCTGCTTGTCTCTCCCATCCTCTCCCACTCCCATCCTCTGCCGGACTTGTATTTCCATGTCCCACCTGCTCTCCATCTCTCCACTCTCCTTACCCTCTCCCAAGGTGGTTTCCGCTAGCTCCCCCTCCCTGATGATGCCCTCCTCCCCTCCATCTACCCCTCCTACCAACTTTGATACTCCCCTCCCACTTCCTGTGTTTGTTCCTATGGGCAACCTCTCTCCCTTGTCTCCTCCTACCCTCCCACCTCCCCTTTCCCCCCCCCTCCTGCCCTCGGCTTCCCCTACCCCCATACCTTCATTCCTCCCACCATCTCCTCTGCCATTGGCATATTTGCTCTTCCCTCTCCCTCCCCCACCCCCTTCTTCCCCTCTTGCCAGGTCCCCGGACTCGCATACGTTATGTTGACATTAGCACACTGGAGATCATCGCCATCAGTTTCTCGTGTGTGTGCCATCTTGTTTGTGTTTAATGTTCGTCGCCGTCATGCTTCTACGTTCACCTGTGTCGTCGAAGTCGTCAGGGTTTGTGCGCCATGCCGACAGTTTTTAGTGTGTTTTTCGTCGAGTGTGAACGGCTTTGTTTTTTTTTTGTTTTCTGTGTCTACTGTATTTTGCCCGCCACTTTGTTCATTGTTTTCTGTGTCTTCTTTATATTTTTTCATTGTCAAACCTGTGGCTGAAGAGTGGCATAGGATGCTGCTGCCACCCCACCTTCTGTAAAAGTGTTAAAATAACAATAAAGGGAAAAGAAGCTCAGTCTGCCATTCTAACCTTGCTTACATCTCAGGACACATCTCCTCGCCTTAGACAGCGTATTTAATTTCGTGTTTTGTTTACGAATGGACGTGGTTGTCTAGTTAGGTTTTCTTGACTCTGTTGTTTTGTTCACGGGCCGCTCTGCGGGACCTGCTGCGTTCTCCGTCACTTCAACCCCGCGACTGTTCTGCTCGCCGTTACACCACTGGTGATAGCTCAAGACAACACATGTCCCCCCTTCCCCTCCCTCCCCCCGAAATTTCGTACCGTTGTCGTGTAGGGAAGTTACGAACGACAACAGCGAGGGAGGCAGGACACTGGACGTAGGGATGAGTCGGGAGCCGTGACTGTGGAGAACGGCGTACTCCGGATCGTACCCCGCCATCTAGTTTGCGAGGCAACAGGTTCACCCTCCAGAAAAATGCTGCCAGGGTGTGTCGTGGTGTGATGACGGCAACGGCGACGGCGGGTCCACGTCCATTGGGTCGGCGAGCGGGACCAGCGGAGATGGGTGCATCGTCCATCTGGTCCACCTGGGGTGCCCTGGTGGCACCAGCGACAGGCTGCGAAGGCCGCAACGTCCCATGAGTCCTTTACTCTGGAGGAAGCAAAGAAGCAGAATCAAGGAGCAAATAACATGGACGAATCTGTTATTGGTGGAGGCGCTACAAACCATCGGGGCCTGCAATCAAGTACAGTTGCGGGGAGATGTCATGGGCAGGGGAGATAGGGAGTAGAGAGGAACGAGATCGCGCGGCGCAGAGCCATACTTGCGTACCACTGGCGGCGCCGGATGCTGCGTTGGATGTAGCAAGTGGAGCAGCGTCCGCTGGCGGCGGCCATGAAGAAGTTCCGCCGGTAATGGTCCGTCTCGTGCGTGGGAGCGATAGGAGGCGAGAAAGAGTTGCAGCGCCTGTTCCAGTGGGTAGTTGGTGCGAAGCTTGGCCATCTGTTCCTTAAAAGTTCGTTCGAAGGACTGTGAGTGGAACAGAGCACTTGTTAGATGAGAAATGCCATTTCGTTCACAAAACCGTTCAAAATCATGTAAGGTGAACTGTGGTATGTTGTCTGTCACAAGTACTTCTGGCAAACCTTCTACGCAAAGTATGGAGGACGCCGCTTGAATGGTGCTACTTGATGTGGTAGAGTGCGTAGGCATCTCAAATGGAACCTTGGTAAACGAGTCTACCACTATGATCCAATGAGTGTTCAAAATGGTCGTTGCCAAGGCGATTGAGTGTTGGGTCAAGCTCAGAATGTCTGTGCTGGAGCGGGGAGATTTTCTGCGCATGTGCGACACTGTGATGTCATCTGTTCAATATGGGCTTCCATGCCCTGCCAAGTACAGTGCCGTCACGCTGTTTAGTGCGAACAATTCCCCAATGTCCTTGGTGGAGCAATCGCAACACATCCTATTGCAACACGTTGCGAATAAGCACACGTGATTGTCCGCTGTCATTTTGAACTGTAATCACATCCTGCTGGATGGAAAGGTTATGCCGACATGCAGAATATCGGCGCACAACTGAGTTCTGAATACCATGCAATGAACGAGATCAAGGCGTAAGAATGTAATGCAACAAAATCTAGAGATCTGGTTTGTACAATTTAACTGTAGTGCAAGGGAAATGATTCCTGTAATTAAGACTCACGGGCATAGATTTGACACGCCGGTTGCTGTGGTCGAGCGGTTCTAGGCGCTTCAGTACGGATCCGCGCGACTGCAGGTTCGAATCCTGCCTCGGGCATGGATGTGTGTGATGTCCTTAGTTTAGTTAGGTTTAAGTAGTTCTAAGTTATAGGGGACTGATGGCCTCAGATGTTAAGTCCCATAGTGCTCAGAGCCATTTGAACCATAGATTTGACAACAAGATGTAGCAGATGCATCAAAATTAGTCTGAGGCAATCGGGAGGTGAGACAGGTCGTCTGGATTGCCAGGTTTTGCCGTAGGCCTGTACATAAGTTCTTACTGATACTGCGAAGGCAACAAAGCCCAACGTTGGATTTTTTGTGCAGTGCATGTAGGAACCGGCTTTCACGGATGAAATAAGGACTGCAGTGGCTTGTGATCTCACTAAAAAGAACTTGCGAACATACAAATAGTGATGGAATTTGATCACACCATACACAATAGCGATAGCCTCTTTCTCGTGCACCAATTCTGTGCGAAAGCACAGCGCCGATTCCGTAGGAAGAACCGTCGACTTCCAAAACAATTGGCTTGGCCGGGTCAAAATACATCAGTCACTGAGCTAGGCATTTTTGAGTTTCTGAAACGCATCTCGACAGACCTTAGTCCGCATGAGAGCAAGCGATGGAATGGAGCAACGACATGTGCGTCATTCGATATGAACCCAATGGAGTGTGTCATGCGGCCTATTACCGACTGCAGTTCAGACACATTGTGAGAAGCAGTTAGGTCACGAATTGCAAGCAGATGGGATTGGTGGGGGTGCACACCCTGACTGTTTATCGAATGATCTAAGTACTTTAGTTTAGTTCGTAAAAGGTCACAGTTTTCGAGCCGACACGTGTCCTGCTTCTCATAACACTCGAAAAAGAGTACACAAATTGGTAATGTGATCGTCAGGTGTACGACCTGAGACGACAAGATCGTCAAGATAGTTCGAACAAAATGGCACTTTTGCAGTCAGCGGTTCCAAGTAATGTTGAAAAATTGGGCGTGCGGCAGCACTGGCGAAGGGCAAATGCAAATACTTGAACACTGGAATTTCCTATCCGCAATAAGCACTGAGCTGCTAGCTGGATTTGGGAAGGCGTGGTGAGTGCGTGGTACGATAAAGCAAAGTTACTGAGGCACCTGTGCCCAGCTGAAAGTTCACACGGTTGGTTCTCTGCTTTTCCTCTTTGTCTGTAGCGCGTTTCTAAATCCCGCTTCGCACTCTGCTGTTTTCTTACCCTAGCCAGAGGGCGCTGTGGCGTTGCTGCAGCCGGCTGCCCGCCATGTTTGTGTGAGAGCGTCGTTCAGGGGGAGGGACTCTGACTGCCGACATATGGGAGCGTACAGGAGGCCACGCCGTTTTTTAGATTGAAGTCAGATGATAGGTATTCTTGCTTAAGGGAAGTCTGTCTAACAAAGGAACCACTTTTTGCAAAGCTTAGGTATCCGAGTAATGAGGGAATTAGTATATTTCATCAAAATATACAAGGCATTAGAGATAAAGTTAGTGAACTGCTTATAGATGTTGACTCTGAAAATGGTATATCTGAACACTTAAGTAAGGAGATAATTCAGAGGCTTCCTTTACCAGGATACAGGTTGGCTGGCAGCTTTTCGAGGAGCTCTTTGCGGTGTGGGGGAGTAGCCATGTATGTGAAAAATGGCATCCCATTTCAGTCAACTAATGTTTCAAAGTACTGAACACTGAAAAGGTGTTTGAATGTTGTGCAGGTGTGGTTAAATTTAATGGAGCTAAACTTCTAACTGTTGTTATTTATAGATCCACAGACTCCGATTTAACAAAATTTTTGCTAAAGCTAGAGGAGGTTCTATGTTCACTTTATAGGAAATACAAAAAATTAGTTACATGTGGTGACTTCAATATTTTCTATTTGACGCCACTTCGGCGACTTGCGCATCGATGGGGATGAAATGATGATGATTAGGACAACACAACACCCAGTCCCTGAGCGAAGAAAATCTCCTAACTAGCCGGGAATCTAACCCGGGCCCTTAGGATTGACAGTCTGTCAGGCTGACCAATTTTGTTCGTTGTATCTGCTCGGGGCGGACGTCGTAAGACATCTGATTAAGTTCGTTGATGATCGATTAACTCAGTTTTATTATTACAGAGGGTACGTAATCCTCTGACCGAACACGCCGAGCTACCGTGCCGGCAAACCAATCAGCTACAATCTTGACAGCAGCAGAGACGATCGGATGCTGGAAGGCAGCGCAGTGTGACTGCCCTACTGTCACACACAGCAAATGCAGTCCTGAGCAGGTATTGCATATCCTGGCGCTTCGGCTACTGCGTGGTGTCACAATACCTCTTTCCTAAGACATGTTTCAAATCAAATTAGCATATAGGTACTGCCTCACTGCGGCTTTGTCTGGTCGGCTAGCAATGATTCTCCTAGCTTTAAAAACGTATGCAGATGTCAGTAGTATGGCATATACATCACAAAGGCATTGAGCCAAGCTGTCTAGAGAACACTGAAAGCTGGTGGTGGGTCCATATTGGTGTGGGCTGTGTTTACATGGATTGGGTTGGGTCCTCTGGTCCAACTAAACCGATCATTGTGACTTTTCCGATCATTAACTGGAAAATATTATGCTCGGCTATCTGGAGAAGATTCCAGCCATAGATGGACTTCATGTTCCCAAGCATGTCACCAGACATGCTATTGGTTTGAAGACCATTCTGGACAATTTGAGTGAAGGGTTTGGCCACCCAGATTTCCCGATATGATTCCCGTAAAACATTTATTGGACACAACTCAGAGGTCAGATCGTGCAGAAAAACCTGCACCGGCTACACTTCGGCGATTACGGGCAGCTATAAACGTAGCGTAGCAAATATTTCTGCAAGTGGAGCTTCGTACGACTTGTTGGGTCCATGCCACGTCGCGTCGCTGCTCTGCGACGGGAAAAAGGAAGTCCGGCACGATATTAGGAGGTATCCCATAACTTGTCACCTCCGTGTATTTATTAGAGGAGTAAAACTGACGTACGAACAGTCGATGTGGCTGAATCATTACAGCAGCGTGGTCAAGGGTGCATAGCACCAGCGAGGTTGATACTGGGTGCAGCAAGAAGCGAAGCGAGTTCATCCTGGCAAGGCGGTTCGTTTTACTACCAGCATGACGTCAGAGGCCAGGCCCGTACAACTGCTAGGGATCGCCTCTTACCGATCGCAGGTGAAGTCATTGGCAGCGGATATCGCAGACTATATACCTCGCAGTCTGGAGACACTGACGTAGCAGTAACAAACCATGCTCTGATGTAAGAGAGCCATAAAGTTGACTAAGTTAAATAAATAAATTTCCATGTGTAATACGCGGTGCAATGAGTACGTGTGACTGAGCTACCCACAAAGTTTGTGTGAATTTCTAGAACAATCTACACTACTGGCCATTAAAATTGCTACACCAAGAAGATGACGTGCTACAGACGCGAAATTTAACCGACAGGAAGAAGATGCTGTGATATGCAAATGATTAGCTTTTCATAACATTCACACAAGGCTGGCGCCGGTGGCGACACCTACAACGTGTTGACATGAGGAAAGTTTCCAACCGATTTCTCATACACAAACTGCAGTTGACCAGCGTTGCCTGGTACAATGTTGATGTGATGCCTCGTGTGAGGACGAGAAATGCGTACCATCACGTTTCCGACTTTGATAAAGGTCGGACTGTATCCTATTGCAATTGCGGTTTATCGTATCGCGACACTGCTCCTCGCGTTGCTCGAGATCAAATTCAAATGGTTCAAATGGCTCTGAGCACTATGGGACTTAACTGCTGTGGTAATCAGTCCCCTAGAACTTAGAACTACTTAAACCTAACTAACCTAAGGACATCACACACATCCATGCCCGAGGCAGGATTCGAACCTGCGACCGTAGCAGTCGAACGGTTCCGGACTGTGCGCCTAGAAACGCGATCCACCGCGGCCGGCAATGGTCGAAATCCAATGACTGTTAGCAGAATATGGAATCGATGGGTTCAGGAGGGTAACACGGAACGCCGTGCTGGATCCCAACGGCCTCGTATCACTAGCAGTCGAGATGAAAGGCATCTTATCCATGCACGGCTGAAACCGATCGTGCAGCCACGTCTCGATCCCTGAGTCAACACATGGGGACGTTTTGCAAGACAACAAACATATGCACGAACAGTTCGACGACGTTTGCTGCAGCATGGACTATCAGCTCGGAGACCATGGCTGCGGTTACCCTTGACGCTGCATCACAGACAGGAGCGCCTGCGATGATGTACTCAATGACGAACCTGGGTGCACTAATGGCAAAACGTCATTTTTTTCGGATGAATCCAGGTTCTGTTTACAGCATCATGATGGTCGCATCCGTGTTTGGGGACATCGCGGTAAACGCACATTGGAAGCGTGTATTCGTCATCGCCATACTGGCGTATCACCTGGCGTGATGGTATGGGGTGCCATTGGTCAGTCACCTCTTGTTCGCATTGACGGCACTTCGAATAATTGGCGTTACATTTCAGATGTGGTTCGTGGCTCTACCCTTCATTCGATCGCTGCGAAACCCTACATTTCAGCAGGATAATGCACGACCGCATGTTGCAGGTGCTGTACGGGCCTTTCTGGATGCAGAAAATGTTCGACTGCACATTCTCCAGATCTCTCATCAACTGAAAACGTCTGATCAATGGTAGCCGAGCAACTGGCTCGTCACAATACGCCAGTCACTACTCTTCATGAATTGTGGTATCGTGTTGAAGCTGCATGGGCAGCTGTACCTGTACACACCATCCAAGATCTGTTTGACATAATGCCTAGGCGTATCGAGGCTGTTATTACGGCCCGAGGTGGTGGTTCTAGGTACTGATTTCTCAGGATTGCGTGAAAATGTAATCACATCTCAGTTCTAGAATATATTTGTCCAATGAATACCCGTTTATCATCTGCATTTCTTCTTGGTGTAGCAGTTTTAATGGCCAATAGTGTAGCTGCTTGATTTAGAATGCAGAGAGATAGCTTAGATTTGCGCTCATCAACGCGCACTGTTGTGTCACCAGAATGACTAAGTTTAGTCATTGAGAAACTGTAATACGAAACGTAAACTCAAAAGAGAATTCCAGTGCTTTTCCTGAGCTAACGAACGCTGTATCAGCTTATGAGTGAGTTCGGACGGGACAGAATATCCGATATGCAGAAAATGGCTTTGAGACACAGTGAGACTTAGCATAGCACAAATCTTGCTGCCACGACCGAGATGCATGAGTGGAACCACGTTTCATAGTTCGAGGTGGTGCTCCTCCCTTAGATATTTCTGCAGTACAATACCTGACAGCATGCTGAGAGGTATGGGAAAACCTTCTTCAAATAATGGCGGATACAACTGCTTTCCTGGCCGACACGTCCGCATTACACGTAGACCTTCAATACTATGTCACCAGCCAGCCGTCTGGTGAAGTGAAAATGCTGCGCTGAGCGAAGCACACGTCAAGACTCATCTTTGGTTACATTTGGTTGCTTTTGGCAGCTGTAGTCTCACCAAAGTTTAGTTTAGTGTTGTTTACTTATGTACGTGGTCCAGGGATCATAACTGCGACCTCCCGTATTACACCTATACAATACGTAACTCTTGTCCCCACGCCCAATTACTTGTAGAATCAAACTCGCCATAGTAGTAAAGAAGTAATGAATTAAAACGTGATGAAAAGTGAAAATCTAGGAAGCAATGTTATTTTTTTTTCCTTTCGTTTTTGTTGGGATGTCAGCATGAAAAGCTATCGAAACAGTTTGAAATTATATGCGAAGTTTATTGGAAGTCGGTAAGTACTCTCATACCCAAATACTGGACGAAAATAATCTGGGTAATTTCCGCGGCGTAATTTACCTGCATCCAGACATGCACATAGTTTCTAACTTTACTACTTGACTTAAGGTATGAAACATTTAACCTAAGATTATACACCTCTTAATGAGTAGACTATGAGAGCATCTTAAAGTTTAAAGGTCGGTAATTGCTTTAGTGCGGAAGCCCAGTAACAAATTTGTATGCAAAGGCCGCGTGCAGAATCACAGTTTTGATGGGGGGTCTTGGTGTTCAAAACATTGGGCAAAAAGTTTTTGGTTCAACCCGCATCAGCGACCATTTCTATAGCCAATCGAACATCTGTCTGTGTAGCAATGTTACAGTATATCAAGGAAGGTTTGAACGACGGACCAGAGCTGGCGCCCAGGGAAACTGTGCAAATAGATTAATTCCTTTTGCAAAAGATTTTAATCTGGCTGTTATTAATGCTCGGCTGATGGCATCGTTCGGATTTTATGTGCAAAGATATTTTCACGGGTTGTTTTTGAAGCACGCCACTTCTATACTTGTACGAATCGGTTCAAACTACCCGCGAAGGTAGGTAGTCAATAAAGTCAAAACGAATTTTTTAACTGAATAATCTTTATCCGTTGATGAGACACAATGGTTTAAAGTCGAGTTAAGTGTAACACGTAAATTCTGTTCTTACGTGAATTGAATGCTCGGAAATGGTTTCAAGAGAATCGATGAAATAAAAACCGCATTATTACGGTAAAACTGAGAACTCGTTTCAAAAATCTAGCTCCATTCGGATTTTAGGTGCAAAAAAAAAACTTTTATGCGAGGTCTTTTACCTGTGCCGCTTCTGTGTCTGACCTGTGCGAATAGTTTACAATTTTGTAAGATGGTAAACAAATACAAGTAATTAATGTTCCTCCTATTTTGTGAAACCTTTACCCGTTACCACGAGACAAGCAACATGGTTCGAAAGACAATAAAAAGATCTGTATCGGATCAACCGTCTCCCGTGTCAACGGAAGTCTATATCGGTTGCAAACTATGGTGGTCAGATGACAAAATCATGGTAGAGTAAAAACTGGGAACCTGAATGAAAAATGCTCCTATCACAGGATAGAAAAGGGCGAGTTAGGGATGTAAAAGAATGGAATTAGCTTTCCGACTTGTCTCGCATCTTCACAGGCTTTTAAATCAGAACCTCTTGACATATTCGCGCTTATTTGCGAGTTACTCCTACTTTCCCACTGCAGTTAGCTGTCTCAGGTGCAAGGTGTTGGCACACCTGCATCTTGCAATTTATAGGCTAACGCCCCTGATCCTGTGCCAGAAATCCAGAGGATCCGCCAGCCATAGTAAACATGACATGATCATATGACATGTTAAACAAAATGACAACATGCATCGCGTTACTTTATTTGACATAATGCATTACGTTATAAAAATTGGTTGGGTACCAATAGCAACAAATGAAAAAACGCGAATATGTTAGGGTGCTTTGATTTAAATTTCTTTGAAGCTGCCAGATAAGTGGAAAAGCTAGTTTTCTACTTTCATGTTTTAACTCTGCCCAGGACGTACTTAGTTGCCTTTTTTGTGCTATAACAGGAACATTTTTATTCCGGTAACTATATGAAATATTAACAATCAAATCATTGTGACCCTGGAAGCTGTTAGGCAACCTGAAATAGGAACTGCACCATAAAGTAATATAAGTTGTGGTACACTTTCTCGGTGAAAAATACAGCAACATACCTTTCTCTCCAACTTTTTAGGTTCTCTCTCTCTCTCTCTCTCTCTCTCTCTCTCTCTCTCTCTCTCTCTCTCTCTCTCTCTCTCTCTCTCTCTCACACACACACACACACACACACACACACACACACACACACACACACACACACACACACAGAGAGAGAGAGAGAGAGAGAGAGAGAGAGAGAGAGAGAGAGAGAGAGAGAGGAAAAGAAGGAACATGCAGATATGATTTCAGTCAGTATTTGAACTTAAAAATTTTTCAATGTGTGAAACTGAGTCTCGATCACATTGAAAAATATAAAATCACAATTTGCTAATTACCGATTTCATTTGGGTAACAAGAAAAATAAACAGAAAGCTGCCTTTCAGATCAAGTGAATTGAATTATCTTTCCAAACCATACAATGTTTAAAAACATATTAAAACAAACTAGTAATAACGTATCATGCTTAGCAAAGGATCAGTATTCCTGTACATGTTGGCCAGAGCACTGCCGTTACTAAGTCTAACTCAGATGTATGCAAAAAGACGGGGAATGCCTTTCAGTTAATGTGAACACTTAAGTCGTCAAAAAATACATTATTTAAAAAGCCTTAAATCTTTTAAAATTTTGATCTATTAAATTCCTTACATCACTGGATAGGTAGTCAAAGATTGTATGGCTGAATACCTCACTGCACACTATGGCTGATTAGAATACAGTATGTCATTTCTCCTTCCGCTATTATATTTATGAATGTTTCTCTTATTTTTGAACTAGGGCCACATGGAGGCTTCACGCGCTACTAAATTTTCGAAGCCAGCGATTTTGTCGATTTCTCGAATTCTAATCACGTGTGTATTGTGAAGTACCTGGTCTGTGGTACAAAGTTCATTCGCGTTACAGTATCTTAATTTTGCAGTTTTAAAGAACGGTACTGCACACAGTTTCATGCCATCAACAACAATCTTTAAGAGCAGTAGTCGCGCAAAGATGATTTTTTTGCCCTTTTTGGGGAAACATACGTTTACAGTCCATTTTTATTTATGTGCCTGAGGCTTAGTCGGCGCTGGACTCTTTGTTGTTCTATAAGCCTTCGCTGTGCATTTCAGTTGTTTGCATGTAATGGTATAGATCCACTGTGGAGTACGTATGAATTGTCAACTTTGAAAACGTTGAGTAAGTCGAACTAGACCTGCTGCATGTGAAGTGCATTGCTCAGATACAACACCTCTTTATTTTTCAAGCCATCTTAAGAGTGTGGTGTACACAGCTCCATTTTCCACCAGAGTAAAGCTGTTTCCAAAATCAGTGACGCTTTTAACGACACGAAACAAAATCTTTCCGTGTTCAGCAGATCTCGCCAATTTGTGCTGCAAAAGTATCAGACATGTGATGGACCTCAGGGCAGATTGTAGAAGTACTAGTTGTAAATTTATAAACGAAACATAGTTCCAATGACATTTGTGTATAGGCTTTGCCACCCATTCTCAAACTTCGATGGTTGGTCGTTCCCACTAGTAAAAAAAAGTGTTAAAGATAATAATAAGAAATGTCGCTTCTGTCTGTGAGATATTCGTCCTCAGATTTTGTTAGTGAGGTCTTGAAATGAAATGTTTAATCAAGCATTTCACTTCTAGGGTTGAATGTTATCCCCACACAGATATCTCGATGACAGGAGAGAATTCCACTGCAACCTGTCTAAAGAGAAACGTTAACGTTTTGTACTACAGTTTCACTGTAACACGTTAAGCTTTTTATTTAACATAGGCTCATTTCTGACAACTTCGTTTTTCTTGTCCTGAGATATACTATTTCCTAGTGGCTGCTTCGTGAAACGGAAAAGGAAATAATCACGAGAATATGACAGAAAGAACCATCAACGGAAATAATTTAGTTCTTTAGTGAAGTTGTTCAACAGAGGTTTGTTTGTTTTCGGGCAGAACGCTGTTCCTACCATTCTGTAATCGTACCGAATTAAAAAATATTGTTTATGGTTTTAGACACAGATATTAGACGCTCACGTTATCCGAAGATATTTGCGGTTATTAGCAATTCGAGCAGTTGCTATGTATTGCAAAAATTCAGTTGCAGAAGAATGGGTTCCGAGCGCCAGCATTATTCCGGTACGTCACGTGAAGCTCCAATTTCGCAGCTCTGATCTTTTTCTTTTTGCCGTGCGAGCCAACAACTTCTGCTTGCCTCGCCCTGCAAGCATCTGGCGCACCCTGCCTCAGACGGTGGCCATAATAACTTTCCGCTGCAAAAAACAGCGAGATTCTTTTTTTCCTCGGTCCGTGCAACACACTCTTCTGACCCAATTGCGTTATTAAAGAATTTGATAGCGAGAGCACGGAAAATCGAACTGTAGAAAAGTCAGTATCATCGCAAACGCTAGAAATTGTTCCGTTAATCTTCTAGGAGACTGATTCTTCTTAAACAAAGGAATTCTGTCACACACCGAAAAACGCAATCTCGTTGGCATAGCAGGAGGCACTTCCCATTTTTTCTCATTAGGTTACTTCCGCTTTCCGTACCAGTATGGAGGGCTACTGCTAAAATCCCTCTGTGAGAGCGATAATCAGTCTCCCTAAGAGAGCGATGCATGGGACGCAACACTGTATTCGCCACTTAATACTGGTTCTTCTAACTTTGTAAGTAGGCTTTCGAGGGAAAATTTGTGTCTATCTTGACGCCTCTCTCAGTTCAGGATTTTTATAAAAACTGTTGACCATTCCCGCTGTTCGACAATACATCCACTGCGTGTCCATTTTGATTTACGTACCACACACTTGAGAAATGATGAAGACCGCGTCTCACGAGAGATTTTTAAGCAATCTTCTCGGAGAGTGACTGTATTTACCCCATAATCTGCCAAAGAACTGAAACTGAAGTCTACCGTTTGCCTTAGCTACGAATGAGGTTATGTGATAATCCTGTTTCATCCCCAGCCCCACGAACTGTTACGTACAGGTACATGTATTAGTCGCATGAATCCAGCTGTGACCCGCAAGTATTTTACTCATAATGCACTATAATTTTTCGTTTATGAAGTACACGATTTGACATTATTGAACACTGAAATACAGTCGCTAACTTTTGACCAATTTGAAATCTTACCGAGCTCTGCCACAATATTTATGTAGCAGTTTTCGGGTGGTACTTCGTTATACAAGGGACAGTCAACAGCCAAATGAAAACGAGACAGCTGAAAAAAAACTGTTCATTATCATAGACTATACACTGAAGCGCAAAAGAAACTGGTATAGGCATTCGTATTCAAATACAGAGATATGTCGGCTGGTCCCGGCGGAGGTTCGAGTCCTTCCTTGGGAATGGATGTGTATGTTTGTCCTTAGGATAATTTAGGTTAAGTAGTGTATAAGCTTAGGGACTGATGACCTTAGCAGTTAAGTCCCATAGGATTTCACACCAATTTGAACATTTTTGAACAGAGATATGTGAACAGGCAGAATACGATGCTGTGGTCGGCAACGCCTATATAAAACAAGTGTCTGGTGCAGCTGTTAGATCAGTTACTGCTGCTACATTTGTATGTTATCAAGATTTACGTGAGGTTGAACATGGTGTTATAGTCGGTACCCGAGTGATGGGACACAGCATCTCCGAGGTAGCGATCAAGTGGACATTTTCCCGAACGACCATTTCACGAGTGTACCGTGAATATCAGGAATCGGGCAAAACATCAAATATCCGACATCGCTGCAGGTGAAAAAAGATCCTGCAAGAACGGGTGCAACGACGAGCGAAGAGAATAGTTCAACGTGGCAGAAGTGCAACCCTTCTGCAAATTGCTGCAGATTTTAGTGACGGGCATCAACAAGTGACAGTGTGCGAACCATTTAACGAAAACCCGATATGGGATTTCGGAGCTGAAGGCCCACTCGTGTACCCTTGATGACTGTACGCCTAGCCCGGGCCCGTCAGCGTCGTCATTGGGATGTTGATGACTGGAAACGTGTCTGGTCGGACGAGTCTCGTTTCAGATTGTACCGAACGGATGGACGTGTACGGGTATGGACACAACCTCGTGAATCCATGGATCCTGTATATCAGCAGGCTACTGTTCAAGCTGGTAGAGACTCTGTAATAGTGTGGGGTGTGTGGAGTTGGAGTGATATGGGATCCATGATATGTCTAGATACGATTCCGACAGGTGACACGAACGTGAGCGTCCTGTCTGATCATCTGGATCGTTTCACGTCCAATGTGCATTCCGATGGGCTTCGGCAATTCCATCTCGACAATACAACATCCCACACGTTCAGAATTGCTACAATGCGACACACCACACGTCGAGAATTCCTACAGAGTGGCTCGAGGAACACTCTTCTGAGGTTAAACCCTTTTGCCGGCCACCACACTCCGTAGACATGCACGTTATTGACCATATCTGGAATGCCTTGCAACGTGCTGTTCAGAAGAGATCTCCACCCCATCGTTCTCCTAAGGATTTACGGACAGCCCCGTAGGATTCACGGCGTTAGTTGCCTCCAGCACTACTTCAGACATTAGTAGCATCCATGCTGCCTCGTTTTGCGGCACTTCTGCGTGCTCGCGGGGGACCTACACGATAATAGGTGGGTGTACCAGTTTCTTTGGCTCTTCAGTATATATTATTTCGGACGTCAACATGCCTTCTTCTCAACACATACAAACCGTGAAGAGATGAATGACGTAAAGTTAGAGGTTCTTGACATTGTACACCGATTTGTGGAAAATTTAAACATAAGAGACCTTTATCATCCACGTCCACATCTACATAAATGCTCTGCAAACCACCCTGAGTTTCATGGAAGAGGTAACGTCCCATTGTACCAGTTGTCAAGGTTTCTCCCTATTCCATTCACGTATGGAGGGGGGAAGAATGATTGTTTGAATGCCTCTTTGCATGCAGTGATTAGAATAATCTTACCCTCACTATCCCTAAGTGAGCGATACGCAGCGCATTGTGGTATATTCCTAAAATAATCATTTAAAGCCGGCGCTTGAAACATTAATAGACGTCCTTAGTTTACGTCTTTCTTCAAGAGTCTTCCAGTTCAGTTTCTTCAGTATCTCTGACATTCTCCAACGGATTAAACAAACCTGTCACCATTCGTGCTGCCCTTCTTTGTATAGGTTCAACCCCTGTCAGTCCCATTTGGTACAGGTGCCACACACTTGATCAGTATACTAGGATGGGTCGCATGACTGATTTGTAAGCAATCTCCTTTGTAGACTGATTGCAGTCCCCCAGCGGTCGACCAATAAACCGAAGTCTATCACCTGTTTTACCCACAAATTTTATGCGGACCCCTGATACTGATTTTTGCCCAAACAATCTCACACGAAGCTTCAGTTTCTCTCTCGGTAGATTTCAGTTTCTTGTCTACTGCGACAAGTATAGAGCCTCCATTTCTCATTTCCCAATCCTTTCGATATGCACTTAAATTTTTGCCAAGAATCTCACTGCTATCAATTTTAGGTTTCAACCAGCTTTCTGTACCAAGTATTATATGAGCTTCACTGCTTTTCATTAGCGCTTCAGACTTAAGCACTTTGTTGCTTTCACAGTTTACCGTTAGTATTTTAATACTCTCACCAGTTCGAGTCATTTCTTTCTATGTTACACTGATACTTCTGAATTTCCTACAGCTATTGCTATCTGGATTGGATAGAGAGTCAACTAATTAAAAAAGATCTTGTGTGCATCCCACATACAGTTAGCTAGCTCAGTAGCAGTCTCTGATGTGTAGTGCACACCATTTAAGGGCAACCTACAGTTCTCACCCCGGTGACGCAAGTCCAGGAAATCGCAGCCTAGCTTGTCACAGAACTTTGGAAGTCTCTTCTTCAGTCCTTCAACTCGACTAAGAACCAAATGGCCATGATCAGTTCTGGAAACAAATTGAGTGCATCGTTGAAACTCCATGTGCAAGATTAGGCTTCTCAACCTTCTCTGCCAGTCGCTGGAATGACCCAGGTATGACCTCGGAGCCCACACAACAGTAATCATTTGCTCCAACGTTTGGCACAATCTTGCAGTTGGTTGCACCCAGTTTCCCTAGTGGTTTCCGGTATAGCCTCTCTAAGTTATTTAATAAGGCCCCCGGGCATATACATTGAGTGCGCCGGGTGTACTTTCCTGTTCCTTCCTGCCATTCCTCTAAGGGGTAACATCATTCGCTGTACGTTTGAGCGGTCAACAGTTAATAGACGCCTATCGTTTTGTATTTGTCTCCTCTTGATACTGGGAAAACGGGTTTCCCCAAAACAGTTTCAGTTTGAGTGAGACAGCACCTCAAACGTGTTGGTTAGGGGAATTGGTAGAACACCTAGAGTCTTCCCTAGTTCACACCCACCCTGTACACGGGGCCTAGATCTGCCATTGACACGCTACTCACAGTCATGTGGATGGGTACTTGAGAGATCTTAGTGCTTTCTGCGGAGGAGACGGAATGCACAGAGGAGGATAGTCCTCGATGTACCTTTGGTACCTGCATTACAGGTACACGACTCTCAGGAGCTGTTCCAGCACACCATTCGCAGCAGCAGCAGACCATCGTTTGATAGGGCGATTTACAGCTGCTTACGAATGTCAACAACTCACCCAGTGTTACAGATCAGCATTCAGTGGGGCTGCATTTTCGCTGGTGCAATGCATTACACTGACTATCTTTTAATCTGTTGAGCTAAAAAGTTTCTGATTCCCTATAAGAATTGAAGCAAATATACAAAACGAGATTTCTATTAAGACAAGACGAAAACCTGTGGAAAAAATTATTAGTTTTCTGAAACGCTGTTAGAAAACTTGAAAACAGGATCATTCTACGATAGATGTAGATCATGTATAGGGCTAATCTTTTATAAGGGGAAACTATATGTAACAGAATCTGCTAGTTGAAATATCTGTTACAGTAACTAAATCACAGATGTACATTTACTACGAATCACTCATACAGTGCAAAGGACAATGGTAGCTTCCAAAACTTCTCAAAAACGCGCATTTATCTGCGTTGATATAAATGAAATTCAGGGGTGACGTATTCTTTGGCAGTAACTGTGAACCATGAATGTGCTAAGTATCCAAAGCTCTCCTACCGGCAACATACGAAATTATAGTTTTGTAGGTGTCTGAAAATTCTCCAAAATAAACTATTTCTCACGTAATTATACAATGAAATGGGGGAACGATTGTTTTGAACGTAGATGGGCCTACTGTTCTCAAGAATTTTAAAGGGCACAATTAAGTTGCCGATAATACTATGAGGTTATCGCGACATTTGCGAAATTTCACAATATATCGTAATATAAATGGGCATTGACACAGTCAGTGAAATATTATGCAGAAGCGACGCGAACGGTAAAATATGCCAATGTAGAACTTCATATCGCAACTCATGAATAACTAACACGCGGTCTCCCACAAATTCCGAAGTCGGCTTTTATATATAGATAAACAGGCGTATTACACGGATTTTTCACTTAACTGATTTTATGCCCACATCCACACTGACGTGCCAAAAAGAACACTGTAGCGTGAGTCTACCTCGGTCAAAATCGCTATAATGTGCAGCACCAACAATGAACGTCTTCTGCCTGTTGTAGTTATTTGGCAAAAGGACACCATGGATGCCCAGCTTCATACCTATATTTTACGAGGAGACCCTCTTTTCATAGTATCTAATTACATTAGATTCTGCTCGTACTGAAAGTACGGCAAGACACAATCAATGGCTTCTTTGCGCGATGGCAATGTAAATATTATCGATGACAGTGCCGCCAAAGCAGAGTTACGAAAGACAGACTTCCGGAATTCCTTCACCAAAGAAGCCGAAGCAAATATTCCCGAAATCAACGACAGCCGCTAACATGAGTGGGTTAGAAGTAGTTATCCTCGGAGTAGTGAAGCTACTTAAATCACTTAATAAAAACAAGTCTTCTAGTCCAGACACTATACGCGTTAGGTTCCTTTCAGAGTATGCTGATGCAATAGCTCCATACTTAACACTCACATACATCCGTTCGCTCGACGAGAGATCCGTAGCCAAAGACTGGAAAGTTGCTCAGGTCACACCAATATTAAAGAAAGGTAGTAGGAATAATCCTCTATATTAAGGACCCATATCATTAACTTCGGTATGCCAGAGGATTTTGGAGCATATATTGTGTTCGAACATCATTAATTTCTCGAAGAGAACCGTCTATTGACACACAATCAACACGGATTTAGAAAACATCGTTCTTGTGGAACACAAGTAGCTCTTTATCTTCGCGAAGTAATGAATGCTATTGACAAGGGATTCCAAATTGATTCCATATTTCTAGATTTCCAGAAGTCTTTTGACACTGTACATACAAGCGGCTTGTAGTAAAATTGCTTGCTTATGGAATATCGTCTGTTATGTGGCTGGATTCGTGATTTCCTGTCAGAGGGGTCGCAGATCGTAGTAATTGACGGAAAATCATCGAGTAAAACAGAAGTGATTTCAGGCGTTCTCCAAGGTAGTGCTCTAGGCCCCCTGCTGTTCCTTATCTATATAAATGAGTTGAGAGACAATTTGAATAGTAGTCTTAGAGTGATTGCAGATGACTACATTACAGACCCATATAATTAACGTCGGTACGCCAGAGGATTTTGGAGCATATATCGTCTTTTAAAGTTGTCAGAATACAAAAACAAATGGCAAAACTACTTAGAAAAGATATCTGTATGGTGTGAAAATTGACAGTTGACCCCAAATAATGAAATGTCTGAGGTCATCCACATGAGTGCTAAATGGAATCGCTAACTTCGGTTACACGATAAATCAGTCAAATCTAAACGCCGTAAATCCAATAAAACATCTAGGAATCACAATTAGGAGAGACTTAAATTGGAAAGGACACTTAGAAAATGTTGTGGAGGAAGCAAACCAAAGATTGCGTTGTATTGGCAGAGCACTTAGAAAATGTAACAGGTCTACTAAAGACACTGCTTACACTACGCTTGTCCATCCTCTTTTGGAGTACTGCTGCGCGGTCTGGAACCATACCAGGTAGCCCCCTGCGGGTTCGGGGGTTAGAATAGGCCCGCGGTATTCCTGCCTGTCGTAAGAGGTGACTTAAAGGAGTCTCAAACTTTGCGGCCTTATATGATGGTCCCCTGTTGGGTTTGACCTCCATCTCTCAAAATTTTCCGAAGAGCGAGCCGATTGGGGAAAGGCGCCTTACTTGGTGCATTGTGTCCATCTTCCGAACAGACCTTTCGCCAGCTTATACACCGTTGAACTGCAGTCCTGTCCGCTCTCCATCTCTTGGCATGACTCTTTTTCTGCGTGCAGATAACACTTTGCACTGTGCAGTGCCTCTTTGTTCACCGACGGCGACCATGGACCACATGTTACCTAATATCCAGCACGGTAGCCAGTCCGTTGTGGTGGGGCCGCCATGTACCCTGTTGGTTGTAGCCCCTTGACAACACAGGGATCGCTCTACTGATGCCTGCGCCGTTAACTCCCCACGTATGCCAAGGAGTAGATGTCTATCCTCCTGCGGTATCGGGACTCCCGGCAACGGCCATCCTTCCAGGTGGCTCTTGCCGTGGCTGGGTGGCGCCCGTGGGGAGGGCCCTTGGTCGGAGTAGGTGGCATCAGGGCGGATGACCCGCAATGAAGCGTGGTACATCGTCTCTCGCTGGTGGCCAGCCGCCAGCAGTCTCTAAGCGTTCTCGGGCTCAGTTTAATGCTCAGAAGTACGATCCGAAATCGTTCCCCTCCCTGGCAACACCGTGGGAGGAACGTAAGTCTCAGGATGGCAGTAGCAGTTATTCGCCCAGCTTCTTAGTTTGTACGAGGGTTGATGGGGAGTCTTTTCTCTCCACAATGCCTCAGTTCTTCGTCGAGCATTTAGAGGACAAGTTTGGGGAGGTGGAGGGCTTGTCAAAAATGCGCTCTGGGTCAGTCCTGATACAAACGGCATCCTCTGCCCAGTCACGACGGTTACTCGCTTGTGACAAGTTGGGGGATGTTGCCGTTACGATCACACCCCATAAGAGTTTAAATATGGTCCAGAGAGTTATTTACCATAGGGATCTTCTTTTGCAGTCTGATGAAGAGCGCCTAGGTGTACATTTCGTCCGGCGCGTTCATCGGGGTCTGAAGGAAAATCAGATTGCTACCGGTGCCTTCATCTTGGCCTTCGAAGGGGATACATTACCGGAAAAGTCAAGGTGATGGTCTACCAATGTGACGTTAAGCCCTATATCCCTCCCCCGATACGGTGCTTTAAGTGCTGGAAGTTTGGCCATATGTCTTCTCGCTGCACTTCAACCTCACATGTAGAGATTGCGGACGCCCATCACATCCCAGTACTCCATGTGCCCCGCCTCCCATCTGGGTCAACTGCGGGGAGCACCATTCACCTTGCTCGCCAGAATGCCGAATTTTCCAGAAAGAGCGTAAAATCATGGAATATAAGACCTTGCACCGACTAACCTATACTGAGGCCAAGAGGAAATACGACCGACTCCATCCTGTGAGAATGACATCTTCCTACGCTGCTGCTACAACACCTGTGCTAGCCCTGTCTGTTTCTCCAATTGTGGCCGGATCGACGAGTAGTAAAACTCCTCCTGCCCCCTCGCCAGTGGGGGGGGGGAGGGGGGGGCTCTACCCACCGGGTTGCTCCTGCGCCACCTACCTCAGGAGCAACACCATCCCACCCATCGGGGACGTCCGTCCCCACTTCTAAGCCGGATAAGTGTCCAACTTCTTCGGCTTCTCACGCTCGCAAGGGGTCCCTTGGGTCCCTCCATTCCCAGGTTTCCGCCAGCGAGAAGCCTGACGACCGACAATGGCGTAAGTGCCCGAAATCAGCTGGTCGTAGGGCTTCACGATCCTCCTCCGTCCCAGAGACTGAATCAGTGAAGCCCTCACAGCCGGTGCGACCCAAGGAACGGTGTTAGAAACCCAAGAAGAGCTCTCAGCCCAAGGAACTCGCGGTGGCAGCCATCCCACCGCAACCTTCCAGCTCTGCGTCTGAGGATGCGGTGGAGATTCTGGCGTCCGCTGAGGACCTCGATCTCGCCGGTCCATCAGACGCCAGGGAAAGCACTATGACAGGTGCTAAATTGGAGGCAGCAGGTGACCCAGCGGCGTAATCTCCCTTCCCAGTCCCGTCAAGCCTTTCTCAGCCATGGACAACACCATCCTCCAGTGGAACTGCAGCGGTTTCTTCCACCATCTAGCTGAGCTCCGCCAACTTATCAGCCTTCACCCTTTCCTCTGCATTGCTCTGCAGGAAACTTGGTTTCCGGCAATGCGAACCCCCGCCCTCCGTGGCTATCGGGGTTATTATAAGAACCGGGCAGCTTATGAAAGGGTGTCTGGTGGAGTCTGCGTCTATGTCCTGAACTCTCTTCACAGCGAGTCTGTACCTCTCCACGCACCTTTAGAGGCTGTCGCTGTTCGGGTGTGGACGCCACAGGCTCTTACCGTCTGCAGTCTTTACCTTCCACTGGATGGTGATGTCGCGCAGCATGTCCTGGCTGCTCTGATAGCTCAGTTGCCTCCACCTTTCCTGTTACTGGGCGACTTTAACGCCCATAACCATCTGTGGGGTGGGTCAGTGGCAACAGGTCGAGGCATCATCGTTGAGCATTTATTGGCGCAGCTCGATCTCTCGATCTTAAATGATGTTGCCTTCACACACTTCAGTGTGGCGCATGGCACATACTCCGCCATTGACCTTTCCATCTGTAGCCCTAGCCTCTTACCGTCTGTCCAATGGAGAGTGCATGACGACTTGTGTGGTAGTGACCACTTTCCGATCTTTCTCTCACTGCCACAGCGTCAGTCTTCTGGGCGCCCTAGCAGATGGGCTATGAATCAGGCTGACTGGGACTTGTTTTCCTCCACTGCCGCTATTGAGCCTCTCTCTAACGATGCCATTGATGCAGTGGTTCAATCGGTCACCACCGGCATCGTTACTGCTGCCGAATCTGCCATTCCCCATTCTTCTGGGTCCCTTCGGCGGCGGACTGTGCCTTGGTGGTCGCCTGAGATCGCTGAAGCGATTAAAGCTCGCCGGCGGGCGCTCCAGCGTCACAAGCGACATCCCTCAATCGACCACCTTATCGCCTTCAAACGGCTGCGTGCGCGAGCCCGCTGCATTATCCACCAACGCAAGCAGGAGTGCTGGGAGCGGTATGTGTCCACCATTGGCCTCCATGTCACTCCATTTCAGGTCTGGGCGAAGATTCGCCGCCTCTATGGCTATCGGACCCCTGTCAGTGTCCCTGCGCTATCACTGAATGGAGCAGTTTGTACTGACTCAGACGTCATTGCAAACCGCTTGGCAGAGCACTTTGCTATGAATTCCGCTTCTGCCAACTACCCCTTGGGCTTCCACTCCATTAAGGAGCGGATAGAACGTAGGAGTCTTTCTTTTCGCACTCACCATCCTGAATTGTACAATGTTCCATTCAGTGAGTGGGAATTTCGAAGTGCCCTCGCCGCTTGTCCTGATACCGCTTCTGGGCCAGATAGCATCCACTCTCAGATGCTGAAACATCTTTCAGTGGACTGCCAGCGACGCCTCCTCGATCTTTACAACGGCATTTGGGTCGAGGGTGAGTTTCCGTCGCAATGGCGGGAAAGTCTTGTTGTCCCCATTCTGAAACCAGGGAAAAACCCTTTGGAGGTGGACAGCTACCGTCCCATTAGCCTCACCAACGTTCTTTGCAAGTTGCTTGAACGGATGGTGAGCCGGCGCTTGAATTGGGTACTGGAGTCTCGAGGCCTTCTGGCTCCGTCTCAGGGTGGGTTCTGTAAAGGCCGCTCCACCGCCGACAATCTGGTGAGGCTGGAGTCTGCCATCCGTACTGCCTTTGCCCGCCGTCAGCACCTTGTTGCTGTCTTTTTCGACATGTGGAAGGCGTACAATATGAGATGGCGTCATCACATTCTTTCTACGCTTCATGGATGGGGTCTTCGGGGCCCTCTGCCGATCTATATCCGCAATTTTCTGTCGTATCGTACCTTCCGCGTGCACGTCGCGGCCACATATAGTTCCTCCCAAGTCCAGGAGAACGGTGTGCCACAGGGTTCTGTTCTCAGTGTGTGTCTGTTTTTAATAGCTATTAACGGGCTCGCTGCGGCCGTGGGAAATACTGTCTCCTCTTCCCTGTGTGCTGACGACTTCTGCCTTTACTACAGCTCTATTGGCAGTGCAGCTGCTGAACGTCAGCTACAGAGCGCAATCCGCAAGGCGCAGTCTTGGGCTGTAGCGCTTGGTTTTCAGTTTTCCGCAGCCAAGACCTGCGTTATGCATTTCTGCCGGCGACGCACTGTTCACCCGGAGCCGCGGTTTTATCTTGACGGCGAGCTTCTTAAAGTGGTGGAGTCACATAGGTTTTTGGCGATGGTTTTTGATACCCGGTTGACTTGGCTGCCTCATATTCGGCAGCTTAAACAGGCGTGTTGGCGGCATCTAAATGCTATGCGATGCCTGAGCCACACCAGGTGGGGCGCCGACCGATCTACTCTACTACGGCTTTACCAGGCGTTAATCCAGTCCCGTCTGGACTACGGGAGTCTGGCTTATGGCTCAGCATCCCCATCTGCGTTGCGGGTGCTGGACCCAATCCTCCACAGCGGGATACGCCTTGCCACTGGTACCTTCCGAACCAGCCCTGTGGACAGCATACTTGTGGAGGCAGGTGTCCCTCCACTGCAGTTACGACGCCAACAATTACTGGCTGCTTATGCTGCCCATGTTTTTAGCTTGCCCGGGCATCCAAATTATCGTGTCCTCTTCCCGCAGTCAGTCGTTCATCTGCCAGAACGTCAGCCCCGGTTGGGTTGTCCGATTGCCGTACGTGTGAAACAGCTTCTTTCCTGGCTTGGGTGTTTCCCTGTTCCACCTCCTTTCCGGGCCCCTCTGCGTACACCCCCGTGGTGTGTGCCTCGCCCTTGCCTTCGGCTCGACTTGGCACATGGCCCGAAGAACACAGTCCCTCTGGAGGCCTTCCGACTCCGCTTTTATTCCATCCTGGCCACGTATCAGGGCTCTGGCGTTGTCTACACCGACGGTTCGATGGTTGCTGGTCTAGTCGGTTATGCACTAACTCTAGGGGACCATTCTGAACAACGTTCGTTGCCGGCTGGCAGTGTTTACACTGCTGAGCTGGTCGCCATCTTTCGTGCCCTAGAGTATATCCGCTCCTGCTCAGGTGAGTCCTTCGTTATCTGTAGCGATTCCCTGAGCGGTTTACGAGCTCTCGACCAGTGTTTCCCTCGTTCTCGTCTGGTGATAGCTATCCAGGAGTCCCTGCATACTCTCGCCCGTAGCGGCAGGTCTGTGGTCTTTGTTTGGACCCCAGGCCGTGTTGGTATACCCGGCAATGAAACTGTTGACCGCCTGGCGAAAGAGGCCACCAGTGCACCATCTCTGGAGATTGGCCTCCTGGCGGCTGATTTGCGGGCAGTCTTACGTCGCAAAGTTCTCTCGTTTTGGGATGCTGAATGGCGCGGTCTGACCACCCCTAACAAACTCCGTGCCATCAAGGACACGACGACTGTGTGGCGGTCATCCATGCGAGCCAACCGCAGGGACTCAGTCGTTCTTCGTCGGCTCCGCATTGGCCACACCCGACTCACGCACAGTTATTTACTGTGTCGTGAGGGTCCCCCTCTTTGTCGTTGTGGGGCGTCCTTGATGGTGGTCCATATTCTGTCGGAGTGCGCCCTTTTAACCGTGCTCAGGCAGACTTTTGCAATGCCTGACACGCTCTCTGCTCTTTTATCAGATGACTCTGCCATGGTGGACTTGGTTTTGTGTTTTATTCGGGCAGGGTTTTTTATCCTTTAATCTGAGTTTTTTAGTGTTGATTCTGGTTTTTAGCCTCTGATTTTAAACTGAGTTTTTAAGGTGTTTTTGGTGGTTGGCTTTTCCTCTTTTTCTCTACGGTCGGCCAACCACCGTCACACTGTGTGTTTTAATTTGTTTTGTCTCGTCTCTGTCAGAGTATTTCATGTCCTGTTTCGTCTGCTGTCTTTCCTGTTGTTCGTTTCTTATTCTCTTCGGGTGGTTTTAGTTTTTATGGAACAAGGGACCGATGACCATAGTAGTCTGGTCCCTTTAATCCCACAAACCAACCAACCAACCATACCAGGTAGGATTAAATGAGTTCATCGCGAAAGCTCAAAGAAGGGCAGCACGTTTTGTATTATCGAGAAATGGGGGAGAGTGTGTCACGGAAATGATACAGGATTTGAGGTGGACACCGTTAAAACAAAGGAGTTTTGCGTTGCTGCGACATCGTCTCGCCAAATTTCAGTCACAAACATTCTCCTCCGAATGTGAAATATTTTGTTGACGGCAGTCTACATAGGGAGAAACGATCATCGTAATAAAATAATGGAAATGATAGCTCGCACGGAAAGCTGTAGGTGTTGTTTTCTCCGCGCGCTGTTCTGGGGTGCAATAATGGAGATTTATTGTGAAGGTGGTACGATGAACCCTATGGCAGACACTTAAGTGTGATGTGCGGAGTATCCATGTAGATACAGATGTAGACATAAGGCATTTTATTTGTTTTAAAGAGCAGTACTTATAAACTAGATAATTTGTAAACAGCATTTCCGTAGATAATAACTGTGACACTGCGGTAGTCTATTACCTCTGACTGGCCTAAAAGTTCACTTTTCTAAACAAATATCCTTTCAGAAACGACTTACGTATTTGTCAGTGTCGCCCTGAATTGTCATTTATCTGTTGCTACTACTCCCTAATGTGCTTACATGCAGTGGCATGTGAAATTAAGATCTCAAAATACAGTTAGTTAATTGTGGCCTTAGTGATATGTCAAGTAAGAAGGGAACACCACATTATAACCTCTACATTTTCTGTTTATTTATGTCTTTGTATTTATATTGATATATCTCATTAAAATTATCTTCAACAACAGGTAAATGTAAAAAAATTGCGCTCGAAAATTAGAAATTACAATCAGTAGATGACAGTCAAATATCGTCATGAACAATAAATTCGTGATTATTATATCACATCTTTCAGTTCGTTTTGAAAAAAGGTTTCCTTTCTTTCCCATAACTACCCTATCCCAGTCACTACAATTATTGCAAATATTGTCATTATTTAAAACTAGAAAAGTGTGAAAGTTTCGCACGAGTTTCAATACTAATCGCTCTAAGCATTTATAATTTTATCCCACTGCGAGAACAGACGGTCAATGCCTCAATGGAAAAATGCCTAGGCAGATCGACGGCAACGATTCTTTCTTCAGAACTCCAAAAATGTGGAAATCGCATTCGTAGACATCGGCTGTGTGTATAGGACGTGTAAAGGCCTCAAAGCGAAACTTCTGCAGCGCGCTAAAAACAAGTGTGCGGTTGCATACGCTGCCAATGTTTAGACTATGTCGCAAAATTTTCGCTCGTAAGTCCTGTCATATCCTCCATACACTCCCTGCCTCTCCCCATGCGATTTCCATAGTTTTGGAGCCCTGAAGGACATTTATGGCCGTATGTTTGCTTCGGACGAAGAGATGCAAACCTGGTTTTGAAACAGCGATGACTCCGATACAGAGTGGAGAAATTAATTCCGGAAACAGGTCCACAGGCTGAGGACGAGCGACTTCTCCGCAGTACTACACACCTGGAAATTGAAATAAGAACACTGTGAATTCATTGTCCCAGGAAGGCGAAACATTGACACATTCCTGGGGTCAGATACATCACATGATCACACTGACAGAACCACAGGCACATAGACAAAGGCAACAGAGCATGCACAATGTCGGCACTAGTGCAGTGTATATCCACCTTTCGCAGCAATGCAGGCTGCTATTCTCCCATGGAGACGATCGTAGAGATGCTAGATGTAGTCCTGTGGAACGGCTTGCCATGCCGTTTCCACCTGGCGCCTCAGTTGGACCAGCGTTCGTGCTGGACGTGCAGACCGCGTGAGACGACGCTTCATCCAGTCCCAAACATGCTCAATGGGGGACAGATCCGGAGATCTTGCTGGCCAGGGTAGTTGACTTACACCTTCTAGAGCACGTTGGGTAGCACGGGATACATGCGGACGTGCATTGTCCTGTTGGAACAGCAAGTTCCCTTGCCGGTCTAGGAATGGTAGAACGATGGGTTCGATGACGGTTTGGATGTACTGAGCACTATTCAGTGTCCCCTCGACGATCACCAGAGGTGTACGGCCAGTGTAGGAGATCGCTCCCCACACCATGATGCCGGGTGTTGGCCCTGTGTGCCTCGGTCGTATGCAGTCCTGATTGTGGCGTTCACCTGCACGGCGCCAAACACGCATACGACCATCATTGGCACCAAGGCAGAAGCGACTCTCATCGCTGAAGACGACACGTCTCCATTCGTCCCTCCATTCACGCCTGTCGTGACACCACTGGAGGCGGGCTGCACGGTGTTGGGGCGTGAGCGGAAGACGGCCTAACGGTGTGCGGGACCGTAGCCCAGCTTCATGGAGACGGTTGCGAATGGTCCTCGCCGATACCCCAGGAGCAACAGTGTCCCTAAATTGCTGGGAAGTGGCGGTGCGGTCCCCTACGGCACTGCGTAGGATCCTACGGTGTTGGCGTGCATCAGTGCGTCGCTGCGGTCCGGTCCCAGGTCGACGGGCACGTGCACCTTCCGCCGACCACTGGCGACAACATCGATGTACTGTGGAGACCTCACGCCCCACGTGTTGAGCAATTCGGCGGTACGTCCACCCGGCCTCCCGCATGCCCACTATACGCCCTCGCTCAAAGTCCGTCAACTGCACATACGGTTCACGTCCACGCTGTCGTGGCATGCTACCAGTGTTACAGACTGCGATGGAGCTCCGTATGCCACGGCAAACTGGCTGACACTGACAGCGGCGGTGTACAAATGCTGCGCAGCTAGCGCCATTCGACGGCCAACACCGCGGTTCCTGGTGTGTCCGCTGTGCCGTGCGTGTGATCATTGCTTGTACAGCCCTCTCGTAGTGTCCGGAGCAAGTATGGTGGGTCTGACACACCGGTGTCAATGTGTTCTTTTTTTCATTTCCAGGAGTGTGTTTCATTCGGGACAGGTAGTCCATCAGGCTATGTTGCAGAGATTCTGAGAAGCGTGGAAAGTAGATGAGAGTTACTGGTAATTGCAAGCTTCTAGGTTGTGCTGGAGGTCGTACTTGGATTGCACAGTCAGTAAGAGGGGTGCCCGCGATAATGCGAGGTCCTGGTTTAGAGTTTCGGATAGGCACAGAGCTGTAAGTTTTCCAGTGAGTTAGAGACTTACATTAGTTTTACGTTTGCGCTGAGCTTAATTACGTGTTCGACAAAAAAGCAGTATTAATGCATCAGATTTGTAGATCTACGGGCCGGGAATTTGGTTAGAGTTGTCATACTCATCGCTCATTCCTGCAAGCTACTCCGATCTGGTGCCAATTTCAGCATCATACTCCACACTCCTAACGTGTCCTCAAACAAAACGTTCAAGCTGTGTTAAATCAGACGAATCTTCTCATCAAGCAGTAGTTCTTTCATGACGTATACAAGGTTCCTCATAGACCAGAGTTACTTATCCTCGTAGACTTTAAGAACGAAGTGTGATATGGCTGCACCATGCCGAAACTACAGATTGCTGCATACAGCAAGCGATACTAGTTACAACAGCATTGTCATGAATCCAACTCAAATATTTATCTAGATGCTGACTAAGCGCTACGAGCTATCCCAAATATTACTACTCTGACTGTTAACGTATCCGAGACTAATAATCTACGGCCCATCGGTGAACAGCGCGAGCACGTGTGTTTGTGTGTGTGTTTGTGTGTGTTTTTGTGTGTTAAATATAGTATTACTGAGAATTAGAGGTAAACTCTCAAAACTAGTTACGTCTTAAATAAACTGTGTAATATTGTTTGTTCGGAAGTAATACGTAACAAAATTTCCAAAATTAATCAGGCGCGTGACGCAGTCCCAATTTCATATCCATGCTGAATGATATCCTTGAGCGCTTGATATTTTAATGACAATTCCCGCATGAAGTGCAAAATCATCTGGTCCTGTTGCGTGTTCCTGCTGAAGTCGCGCACATGTAGAACACTTGACCCGTGACAACAGCTCTCGCCGCAGTACACACGCAGCATTATTGAACCTCTCATGACGTCCTCGACATCAGCTGTTTTCGATTATGCACTCCTTGTTCAGTATTGATGCATCGTTACACGGCAGAATAGTCAGCTTAGTGAAAATGTCTCATGTAGGAAACAAATACCCGTAAACACGAGCAGCACCTGTTTCATTCCTCTTGTCCATTGAAGGTACCACGGCTGTATAATTATAGAACGAATGCAGCGTTCTTTCCAAATGGTTCAAATGGCTCTAAGCACTATGGGACAACAGCTGAGGTCATCAGTCCCCTAAACTTAGAACTACTTAAACCTAACTAACCTAAGGACATCACACACATCCGTGACCGAGGCAGGATTCGAACCTGCGACTGTAGCAGCCGCGTGGTTCCGGACTGAAGCGCCTAGTACTGGTTCAGCATACACAACGCTTTCCAGACGCCTCCGGAGGTAAAAACCAAGGGATTTGTCCTGTGATCTAGTTGGCCATGTTAGGGGCTTCTGCGTCCTACCTAACGTCCTAGGAAGGTATTGTTGGGGTGTTGGCGGACTGTAACGCGGAAGTAGGGAGGTGCTCCTTCATGCAAAAACCACATAACCTGTTGCATTGCCAAAGGCATTTTCTCAAGGATCCTAGGCAGAGTATTCCGTAGGTTTTCCAGGTACTTGCCTTACTTGCCTCCTTCGAGGCGGTGTGGAATAACAACTGATCAAAGTTTGTGGCCGTCAAGAATCCCTGCCCACACATTGTTGCTGAACCGATGCTGATGAGACACCTCAACCATTCCCAGAGGATTGCCTGTAGTCCACATATGACGATTATGCATGTTGATGATGCCAGTTGTGGTAAAAGGCTGCTTCGTCTGTAAAGAGGGCTGGCGACATAAATCTCGTAGTTGTGAGGGTCTAGTGCAAGAAGCATCGACATGATCCTTGCCATAAAGGGTAATCCGCTACAGATAATGCTTGCACTCGTTGGAGGTGGTAGGGATAGTAGCGGTTGTCATGCAGGATACACATAATGGTTCTTTCGGTTACGTCATGTTGGCGGACAACTTGCCTGGAGCTTAAGCTAGGATTCGTCTTAATATCCTGTGGAACATGGTCGTCCAAATCTGGTGTACACACATTCCGCCGCCTCCTTGCAGCTTAGTCTGTGTGAAAGAATCCATGATCTCTCACACACACACACCCAAAAACGGCTAGGAATGTTGTATGAGTGTGGTTGGTGTCTGTGAGGGTACTTTTTTTATGTAGTCGTGCTGCCTCTCGACCGTTGTCAGATGCTTGACCTTATATAAGCACCATCTCGGCTTGTTCCCGACATAAAGACCGGACCATTCTGCTGCTTACAGTACGTTGCGTGAACAAAACAGCCTGGAACACACAAGGAACACACGGCACGCAGTCAGACATACTTTCATTCATCGGCGCCATGTATTGTGGCAAACAGTGTACTTCCAGACACACGTTCTCTTTCTCCATTTTCAGTCAGGAATCCATCTCTGCAGTTTGTCGGTTTTATTAATGTTCACCCTAAATATACTTATTTTACAGTATGTGTACATACTAAGAAGAAACAGGTAACAAAATAACATAAAAATAAAATTATTAACAATATCTACAAAATGGGAAATTCGAAAATTTCATTTAGTGTACAGACAATGTGAATAATATTACCTGTTCGTGTGGCAACGAGAAATGGAGCTGCTGTTTTGGTCTACATTAGCAATAATATTGTCGAGCTATCTATTGTTTTGCAGGTCAGTTCGTTCGTTGAGATGTCTGTCTCGTTAAAACTTTTATTTCTTCACGAATATTCATTTTTCCCTGTCTTTGCATGATGGAATTGTAATTTATCGTAAATGTTTCGGGACGTGCGTTCACTGTGTATCAGATGCACGACCAATACACTTGCATTATTTTGCTTAGATTTGTGTGTTTTTTCAGTCGCATTCGAAAATTATTTCCGATTTGGCCAGTGTATATCATGTCACAACTGTCGCATCCCAATTTACGTGTTCCTTATCTACATATTAGTTGTGCTCTGTATCTATGTGTGTTACAATATTTTTAACATTGTCAGTGAATTCAGTTCGTAGATCATACTGCATCCACAGCTTCCAGCGTAAACAACAGATTCTAAGCACCCAGTATGTGGTTGGCCTCAGAACACTGCGTGATGCTAAGTGGTGACTTCTCGACGCATATAAAACTGACACCCGAAGAGAGATGTACAATATTTACAGACGAAAAATCCTCTTCAAACATCTTATTTGGCGCACAGTTTAGCCATTAATTAACGTAAAGTGTATTGTTTATAGAAACGACCTTTAGACGACGCCTTTGACCAAAGCCGGCAGCCGCGATCGGATATCGGAAGACGCACATCCGAAACTCACATTCAAGCACATTTGTAGTGCAGTCAGCCGAACCGAGCGGAAGTATGAAGTTGCCAAAGCTACTTCGATCTTTCGTTTGCTTCATTAATTACACTTTTCTTCCTCTCTGAGACCAGGGAGTATTTTTTAGATGAAGCAGCTCAATGAAACCATTGCAAAACAGCGCTACTGCAAATGATTCATTCGTTTTCAAAGTTGAGTGTTTTCCATAGTATTACATGTACAGATATGAACTAGGCCTGAATAAAACCGTAAACTCATCGAGCCTGCATTGTGCTTACCAGGTGGCGTTAAGAGTGTAGTGCCCTGACAAAATGGTGACAAAACAAGAAAAGAATTTTTGCGTGTTGGAATGTGAGAGATATTTGTTAATACAGTGTAACGTGCATTCAGAAGGAATTGCGGAAACGGACTGCCATATAAACAGAGCATTGTGCGTTGGTATGCACAAGTTAGGGACACTCGCTGTCTTTATAAACAAAACAGTACACGTCGACTAAGTTTGCCAGATGTGTTGTGGTTGGCAGGAGAGCCAACCGAGTTAGTAAAGGAGGCCGAAATGCACGCGTTTTAGCTCACGCAGGCTGGCGTGAGGTCGGGAACACGACAAGGGAATTAGAATTGAGAAAAACGGACGTAGCTGGTGGAATACTTAACTTTAATCCATTAATGATGAACGTCGCTCTTGACGGCACATAGTTCACAATATCAATAGTAACTGATAATGGCGTCTTGCTAGGTCGTAGCAAATAACGTAGCTGAAGGCTATGCTAACTATCGTCTCGGCAAATGAGAGCGCAGAAGTCAGTGAACCATCGCTAGCAAAGTCGGCTGTAAAACTGGGGCGAGTGCTAGGAAGTCTCTCTAGACCTGCCGTGTGGCGGCGCTCGGTCTGCAATCAATTGATAGTGGCGACACGCGGGTCCGACGTATACTACCGGACCGCGGCCGATTTAAAGGCTACCACCTAGCAAGTGTGGTGTCTGGCGGTGACACCACAAGACGCATCCACTGAAAGGTGTGGAAAAGCTTCGTACGCAGTCCAAAAACGTCAACGGTAAGCGCAAGCTACAAACTCGGAATACTGCAACAGACTATGTGGAAGAATTTGCGACGGCCGTTACATTTGAAACCGTACCTTCTGCAGCTCGTGCGAGGGTTAAAACCGGAGTACTATGACCATCACCTTCTGGTTTACGTCAGAATTCAGAAAGCACTCGAGGATGAAAATTTCGCCTGGAATTGACAATCAGCGACGAAACAACCTTCCATTTGTCTAGAAAGGTTAAGATCCACAATGAGAGAGTAGGGGTGGGGGGGGGGGGCACTGACAATTCTCACACATTTGTTTTTCACGAATTAGATGCACCGAAGATTAATGTTTTGTGCACAGTGTCACAGACGAAGTTGTATGGATCGTTTTTCTGTGACGGATAACTGTTACCCTGATATCGTGGAGGTACGGTTATTTCCACAACTGACTGCTGATTTCAACAATTCCACTTTCAACAAGACTGGCCACCTCCTCATTAGAGCATCTATGCTTTCGCATAGCTGGGCTGGACATAATGGTGAAGATGATGTGGCTCTATACCCTCCTCTCCCCATCCCCCTCCACACACCTCTCCCGGCGCCAGGTCGGCTGACCTTACGCCTGTGATTACTGTCTCCTTTGGGGGTATAGTAAGGACTGTGTTTATTACCTTCACTTCTGTGAACACTGGAACAGCCCAGGAAACACATCAGTGCTGCTGTGATTACCATTGACTTGGCTACGTAAGGTGTGGAATGAACCTGACAATCACTTTGACGTGCGTCGCTTGACCAGAGGGACACTCGGAGAACATTTGTAGACTGCAAAATGCGAGCTTCGTGTGTTTATCGCTCTATTCATGCATCAATCTTATTTATACATGTAATACTCTGGAAAACATGAAGCTTCCAAAACGAATGAATCGTTTGTAGCAACCCTGTAGACTCATTTTACGTAAGAATTAGTTATATTTTTCTGCCTTGTAACCTACAGAAAACAGAAATAGCTCCGTAAATATAGCTTTACAGAAAGAAATTGCTCTTTGATTACTTGCGACCATATCTGTACAGCACTCGATTTTTTTTCCACACTTATTTAAATGTCACTCTGTTTAATTTTGTGCGTTGATACCACAGCGTTTCTTACCATTTAACTTTTCTAGGTATAATTTTGTGAACTGAAACAGGAGTAAAGTCAACTGCTATTCTTTATGTGCGTGTTTCTGCGATGTTGACCTGAACAACGCAAGTGATGTAATTACGAAAACGCTGTCAGGTAAATCGAGTAGACCAAACTGGCAAAGTCAGTTAAAATGTAGTTACACAGTTTCAAAGCGATTAGAAAACGTAGCCGTGCATTAAATCAGCTGTTCTTGGAAATCCTATTGTGCAGTACAGTGAACAGTGGTGCAATGTATGACGTCACAATGCGTGACCTGCAATTCCAACGCACAAGCTAACAGAATAAAAATGCTATATAAGTTACTGATCGAATTTTGAAACCATCAACAACAAAAATGTTTGTATTAAGTGCCTGTAAATTTACGTACTCACAACTGACTAAACAAATTTGTAAACATTGAATAGTACACACGCGAATATAACTCTGTGCTGTAAAAATTACTGTTTGCCAAGAAATATAATCCATTGACTCGGGCAATTTCGAAAAGCAACACTTAACTATGAATTGTTCCACTGTGTCCTGGCTGTACTATAACTGCTGCTAGCCAAATTTTGTAGGTTACCCCCGTGTCAAAGGAAACTCGCTGCTGTCGAGAGGAGTGGCCTCGCGGTTTGAAGCGGCATGTCACGGATTGCACGGCCCGTCCCACAGGAGGTTCGAGTCCTACCTCGAGCATGTGTGTGTGTGTGTGTGTGTGTGTGTGTGTGTGTGTGTGTGAGTGTGTGTGTGTTGTCCTTAGCGTAAGTTAGTTTTAGTTTAAAGTAGTGCTTAAGTCTAAGGGCCGATGATCTCAGCAGTTTGGTCCCTTAGTTCACACACATTGGAACATCTGAAACTCGGTACTGCTCGAAGTGATGAACATAGACTGATAAACATGATGACCAGTGCCCACCGTGACGTTGGATGCCATCTGGTGGTGTTGCGGGAACGTGACGATGGAACAAAAGTATGCAATAGGAGCAGACACAGACTTGGCATCAACCTAGTGAAGATATGGACTCCAAATGGGATGATCCATTCTACATCTAAATCTACATTTATACTCCGCAAGCCAATCTACGGTGTGTGGCGGAGGGCACTTTACGTGCCACTGTCATTACCTCCCTTTCCTGTTCCAGTCGTGTATGGTTCGCGGGAAGAACGACTGCCGGAAAGCCTCTGTGCGCGCTCGAATCTCTCTAATGTTACATTCGTGATCTCCTCGGGAGGTATAAGTAGGGGGAAGCAATATATTCGATACCTCATCCACAAACGCACCCTCTCGAAACCTGGACAGCAAGCTACACCGCTATGCAGAGCGCCTCTATTGCAGAGTCTGCCACTTGAGTTTGTTAAACATCTCCGTAACGCTATCACGCTTACCATATAACCCCGTGACGAAACGCGCCGCTCTTCTTTGGATCTTCTCTATCTCCTCTCTCCACCCGACCTGGTACGGATCCCACACTGATGGGCATTACTCAAGTATAGGTCGAACGAGTGTTTTGTAAGCCACCTCCTTTGTTGATGGACTACATTTTCTAAAGACTCTCCCAATGAATCTCAACCTGGCACCCGCCTTACCACCAATTAATTTTACATGATCATTCCACTTCAAACCGTTCCGCACGCATACTACAAGATATTTTACAGAAGTAACTGCTACCACTGTTTGTTCTGCTATCATATAATCATACAATAAAGGATCCTTTCTGTGTATTCGCAATACATTACATTTGTCTATGTTAAGGGTCAGTTGCCACACACTGCACCTAGTGGCTATCCGCTGCAGATCTTCCTGCATTCCGCTGCAATTTTCTAATACTGCAACTTCTCTATATACTACAGCATCATCTGCGAAAAGCCGCATGAAACTTCCAACACTATCTACTAAGTCATTTATACATATTGTGAAAAGCAATGGTCTCATAACACTCCCCTGTGGCACGCCAGAGGTTGCTTTAACGTCTATAGACGTCTCTCCATTGAGAACAACATGCTGTGTTCTGTTTGCAAAAACTCTTCAATGCAGCCATACAACTGGTCTGATATTCCGTAGGCTCTTACTTTATTGGGCGACAGTGCGGAACTGTACCGAACGCCTTCCGGAAGTAAAGAAAAATAGCATCTACCTGGGAGCCTGTATCTAATATTTTCATCCATGAATACGATCGCTGTTTCCGGAATCCATGTTCATTCCTACAGGCAAGCGACTTCGACAAGGGCAGATTATTATTACGCATAGCCTCTGAGCGATTCTCGAAAACGGTGAAGCTGGTCGAATGTTCGCTTGCTACTTTCGTGGGAATCTATGCAGAGAGGTAGGACAGTGAAACCAGGCGCTAAATAGTTGAACGTCCACGACTCTCCCAGAGCGTCGGTTTCCGAGGCTTGTCTGCTCTGTAAAGTAAGACAGTTTGTAATCTGTGGCATTTCCACCGAAAGAGCACAGCTCTGGTGCAGTCACAAGTGTTTCGGATCACACCGTTCTTCGTACGGTGTTGCACTTGTATTTCCGCAGCAGATGTTGACCCAACGACTTCGTCAGTTAGGATTGCACTGGACACGGAACCATCGGGATTCGACCGTCGATCAACGGAAACGTGTCGGCTCATCGGGTGAGTCTCATTTTTGCCACACTAAGTTGATGGCCGTCTCCATAAACGCCCTCATAGTGGTGAATGTTGCCTCGAAACTCGCAGCGCGTCACGGACGCAGGCTGGTAACAGCAGTACTATGTGCTACGGGAGACATTTTGCTGCGCTTGCATGGGATCAGTGTTCGTAACCGAAGACACCGGCACAAATCCGCCCGGCGGATTTGTTTCGAGGTCCGGTGTACCGGCCAGTCTGTGGATGGTTTTTAGGCGGTTTTCCATCTCCCTCGGCGAATGCGTGCTGGTTCCCCTTATTCTGCCTCAGTTGCACTATGTCGGTGATTGCTGCGCAAACACGTCCTCCACGTACGCGTGCAACACCATTACTCTACCACGCAAACATAGGACTCGCACTCCTCTGGTGTGAGGCGTTCCATGGGGAGGGGGAAGAGGGTCCACCGGGGGCCGAACCATACAATAATCGTGGGTTTGGTGTGGGGCGGCGGAGGGGTGAAGTGGACTGCGGTAGTCGTCGTGGGTTTGTGGGCCACTGCGGCTGCGACGGGGACGGAGCCTCTCCGTCGTTTCTAGGACCCTGGTTAACATACAATACAACCGAAGACACACTGACAGCTGGTAACGGACAGCATCCCTTCAAGCCTGATGTCTTCCCCGACGACGATGTCATCATTCAGCGGCATAACTATACGTGTGTCGGAGCCAGAACCGCCTTACACTGGTTTGAGGAGCATTAGAGTGAACTCACGTTGATATCTCAATGACCAAATTTGCCTGATGTAACTCCTATGGAATCTCTCTGGATCGCTGTCGGGCGCCGTCGCCGGGTACGCAAATCTAAGGCCCGTTATTTACGCGTTATATGACCTCTGCGTATACATCTAATGCCACATACCTACTAACAAACTGTCGGATCGCTGATGCGCTAAATCAGTGGTGTACTTCGTTCCAAGTGCAGTCCAAGAGTATACAACTGTTACAGATAATGCCTCAAATTTTAAGAAACTGTGTTCCTCTCTGCAATGTAGCGAAACACATAATCAGAAAGTGTGATAATTCTTTCGTGAGGAAACGGTGCTGGAATTTTCATTTACTAAATGAAACTTTACTGCGAAAACTGAAACACATTATCGCAGTATGACAATCATCATTACAAAATATTATCTTTCACAACGAATTTTTCTCTGTCAAGTAATTCCTGAAAATGGTAAAAGAATGATAAAATCTATAACTTCAGAGTGCGAGCCCTGTGAACTGATAAGTTTACGTACTCTCATCTGAACAATGAACTAATTAAACCAAACAAATAAAGAAAAAAATATTGACTAAAACTTTGCGTTTTTCAAACATATCACAATTACCCAGAAGCAAACAAAACCGTAATACTTCACCTCACAATTTTCACTTACCCAATTAATCTTTACCAAATCTTAAATGACAATTCATCCTTCTCTGTATCTTTGTCTCCGTGCTCTGCAAGCTATTTTCATTCGTTCAGTAGCGTTGCCAACATGGGGCTCTCACTAGCTTATCTTTGAGTGCTTACTGCAACCACAGTACTAGTAGCTATCAAAGATCACACTGCTTGTCCTCAGAAACTCAGTGTCGTAACATATTGACTACTGTAAATACTGTCTGAAAAATGAGGTATAAAAAGTGGACAATGAAATAAGCAAGCAATCCTAATAGTCGAAGGCAGGCGCGGATCTGGGGGGGAGGGGGGGAGAGAGGGGAGGGGTTAATCTGGGTATCTGCCCCGGACAGCAACTTCAGGAGGCGCCAATTTCTTTCCCTTGAAGATGAAAACCTTGTTTCACAAATCGCCTAGCATCCATTTTTACGTTGGTACATCCATTATCCATAAGATTTTAAAACGCATCCCAGTTGGTTTTTGAAGACATTCTAAGTTGATTTCTTAACGAGGCATAACTGATTTTTGGACTGCGTGCATAGAGTACGTAATTTCTCTGCCAAGGGAACCCAGTCACATCTAGGAATAAAGACAATTCTTGCAGACAAAACAGGACAGGGCTATGCGGGTTGAGCCGAATAAACCCGAACATGTGAACGCCAACCTTCTCCATGTATCCAGGAAAATTTTGACTGGAAATGTTTGCCAGAGCGCTACACTACTAATGGCCAGTTGTACCGTCCCAGGTAAGCAGCCGTCTAAGTTCTATTCTGGGAACAGCGCGGAAAATGCGTTGCACGAACACGGAATGACGCCTAACTGGAGAACAAACACGAGATAACTGAACCGGTGATTCTGGCAGGGTTAGCGAAGTTAACAGGAGAACAAAGTTTTGACAATGGCAAGAACAGTTACAGAATTAGTGATGACAGTATTGTTTGTTAGCACGGGGAATAGGAAGAAACGGGGACATCACATAAATTATATGGAAGAATTCGGCGATTCCAAATTTATTCGTGAATTATAATCTGTCGTATGATCTATGTAAGGAAACTACACAATGATGACCATGTGTGCTAAAAACAGTCTCGCTTATGTGGCGTGTGTTAAAATTGCTTCAATATTAAAGAGACCTACTTCGTTTCATCTAAAAGACAGTGGGGAAAAAAAGATGTATTCATATCGAGAAACCACACCTCCTGGTACTATTCGTATTAACAGCTTTTTCAGTACTATACGACAACATTTTGATTTTCCATGTAGCAAAACGTTTGACGAACTTAGATGTGCTAATAGATTCTTTCGCAGAAAGGAAAGCACGCCTTGTAAGAGTGTAGAAAGATTGGAGAGAAGAAAATGTTGGGCCCTAAGAATTGAAGAAGTGTCTGTCTTGCTTGTCTCTTGTCTTTACTGGTTTTTTGTTTCCTATATTTAATTTTACGTCACACAAAAGAGAAAGTTATTAGCTAATAGACAACAAAGAGCGAAAATTTTCTGAAGAGTCTTATTCTCCCGATCACAATCAATACCACCCAGTACTAATTGTGAGCTTTTTTGATGAGTTCCATTACAAAATAGACTACGTGATCAAAAATATCCGGAAACCCCACAAAAAATAAATTTTTCATATTAGATGCGTTGCGTTGCCACCTACTGCCAGGTACTCCATATCAGCGACCTCAGTAGTCATTAGACATCGTGAGAGAGCAGAATGGGGCGCTCCGCGGAACTCACAGACTACGAACGTGGTCAGGTGCTTGGGTGTCACTCTTCATACATCTGTAGCGAGATTTCCACATTCTTAAACATACCTAGGTCCACTGTTTCCGATGTGATAGTGAAGTGGAAACCTGAAGGGATACGTACAGCACAACAGCGTACAGCCCGACCTCGTCTGTTGATTGACAGAGACCGCCGACAATTGAAGAGGATCGTAATGTGTTGTAGGCAGACATCTATCCAGACCATCACACAGGAATTGCAAACAGCAGCAGAATACACTGCAAGTACTATGACAGTTAGGCGGGACGTGAGACAACTTGGATTTCATGCTCGAGCAGCTGCTCATAACCCATACATCGCGATGGTAAATGTCAAACGGTGCCTCGCTTGGTGTAAGAAGCGTAAACATTGGACGATTTAACAGCGGAAAAACGTTGTGTGGAGTGGCGAATCACGGTACACAATGTGGCGAGCCGATGGCAGGGTGTAGATATGCCGAATGCCCGGTGAACGTCATCTGCCACCGTGTGTAGTGGCAACAGTGAAATTCGGACGTGGCGGTGTTACGGTGTGGTCGTGTTTTTCATGGAGGGGACCTGTACCCCTTGTTTTGCGTGGCACTTTTACAGCACAGGCCTACATTAATGTTTTAAGCAACTTCTTTCTTCACACTGTTGAATAGCAATATAGTTAGTGACGCAATCTGGGGATTGTTGTGGTTGACAGTTCTTTGCAGTCTAGGAGTAAACTGATCTTTTTAAAAAAAAGAAAAGTTCATTCAGTTCGCCGGCTGAGACCTGGAAAACAGTTTCTGATGTTAAGTTTCCGAGACCCACGCATTGGAGATTATTCCACAGAATCACTAGTGGGTGTCTGAGCAGTCCGATGTTTGATCCTCATGAACTATGTAACTAATGTTCCTACCAGGTATTGAAGCGGTTTGACTTTTGGAGGTTGTGAAGAGTAGACCACGAATGCTGCTTAATGTGCTGAGAGGTCTGCCGTCGACGTGTGACCGATATCTCTCACTCTGTCAATCAGTTTCGTTGTGATCACGTCTATGAGTGCGACTGTGCGTCGCGTGCTTGTATGTGTTGTAATGGAAGAACGCTCATGTTGTTACACCTAAACAGTGTTCTTAAGTTCATTGTGAAGACAGCGTCTCTCAAAGTCTACATTCACGTCTCCCATTAGGGTTAAGTACTCGTTTCGGCGCTGAAGTGATTGTACAGTGCGACAGTTATTGAACTATATGAAAAAAAACGGTGTGCACATTCTTTATTCAACATGCAAACTTATACGTTGTGGTATGGGAAAACTTAACCAAAACGTAAGATAAGCAGAGCTCAAATGTTGAAGGGAGTGAAAGTGTAGACCCTAATGAGGTTACAGTTTCAAACACAGTTTAATTTTATTAAACATTAAAAAACATTATATATATATATATATATATATATATATATATATATATATATATATATATATATAGGGTGTCCACCCAAAATATCTCTGGAATAATAACAGCTTACACCGGAATGGTGGGGCCCAAGAATGTACATATTTGGAAACATTCTAAAACGAAAGCATCTGTGTTTTTTTAACACAAACTTATGTTTGTTTGTTTTTTTTAATAGACCTCCTATGTTTTTTCTTCAGCAATCCATAGCATAGGTCAGGAGTCCACTACACGCAGCTAGCGGCTACATGGGTATCAGGGGTTGTGTGGCGTGGAGTGAGCGGTTTTTTTTTAGGTTAGATGGCCTTGGGCAAGTACAGAAAGGGCAACAGCCTCAAAGGGTGCGGGGCAAAGTCAGGACATGCGGGGACCAAGGAGCAATCGGTATTGTAATTGTAAACTGTCGAAGCTGCATTGGTAAAGTACCGGAACTTCAAGCGCTGATACAAAGCACCGAAGCTGATATCGTTATAGGTACCGAAGCCAGAGATAAATTCAGCCGAAATTTTTACAAAGGCACAGACGGTGTTTAGAAAGGATAGATTGCATGCAACCGGTGGTGGCGTGTTTGTAGCTGTTAGTAGTAGTTTATCCTGTAGTGAAGTTGAAGTGGATAGCTCCAGTGAAATCTTATGGGTGGAGGTTACACTCAACAACGTAGCTAGGTAAATAATTGGCTCCTTTTACCGACCTCCCGACTCAGCGGCATTAGTGGCAGAAAAACTGAGTGAAAATTTGGAATACATTTCACATAAATTTTCTCAGCATATTACAGTCTTACGTGGAGATTTCAATTTACGAGATATAGACTGGGAGACTCAGATGTTTAGGACGGGTGGTAGGGACAGGGCATTGAGTGACACTATACTGAGTGCACTATCCGAAAATTACCTCAAGCAATTAAACAGAGAAGCTACTCGTGGAGATAACATCTTGGACCTACTGATAACAAACAGACCTGAACGTTTAGACTCTGTAAGTGCAGAAAAGGGTATCAGCGATCATAAGGCCGTTGCAGCATCCCTGAATATGGAAGTTAATAGCAATATAAAAAAGGGAGGAAGGTTTATCTGTTTAGCAAGAGTAATAGAAGGCAGATTTCAGACTACCTAACAGACCAAAACGAAAATTTCTGTTCCGACACTGACAATGTTGAGTGTTTATGGAAAAAGTTTAAGGCAATTGCAAAATGCGTTTTAGACACGTACGTGTCGAGTAAAACTGTGAGGGACGGGAAAAACCCACCGTGGTTCAACAACAAAGTTGGGAAACTACTGCGAAAGCAAAGAGAGCTTCAATGCAAGTTTAAACGCAGCCAAAACCTCTCAGACAAACAGAAGCTAAACGATGTCAAAGTTAGCGTAAGGAGGGCTATGCGTGAAGCGTTCTGTGAATTCGAAAGGAAAATTCTATGTACCGACTTGAAACAGCATATCCAGACACTCCGGGATGATGATGACATTGAAACAAAGGATGACACGCGTAAAGCTGAAATACTAAACACCTTTTTCCAAAGCTGTTTCACAGAGGAAAACGGCACTGCAGTTCCTTCTCTAAATCCTCGCACAAACGAAAAAATGGCTGACATCGAAATAAGTGTCCAAGGGATAGAAAACAACTGGAATCACTCAACAAAGGAAAGTCCACTGGACCTGACGGGATACCAGTTCGTTTCTACACAGAGTACGCGAAAGAACTTGCCCCCCTTCTAACAGTCGTGTACCGCAAGTCTCTCGAGGAACGGAAGGTTCCTAACGATTGGAGAAGACCACAGGAAGTCCCAGTCTTCAAGAAGGGTCGTCGAGCAGATGCGCAAAACTATAGACCTATATCTCTGACGTCGATCTGTTTTAGAATTTTAGAACATGTTTTTTGCTCGAGTATCATGTTTTTGGAAACCCAGAATCTACTCCGTAGGAATCAACATGGATTCCGGAAACAACGATCGTGTGAGACGCAACTCGCTTTATTTGTTCATGAGACCCAGAAAATATTAGATATAGGCTCCCAGGTAGATGCTATTTTCCTTGACTTCCGGAAGGCGTTCGATACAGTTCCGCACTGTCGCCTGATAAAGTATGTGCCTACGGAATATCAGACCAGCTGTGTCGCTGGATTGAAGAGTTTTTAGCAAAGAGAACACAGCATATTGTTTTCAATGGAGAGACGTCTACAGACGTTAAAGTAACCTCTGGCGTGCCACAGGGGAGTGTTACGGGACCATTGCTTTCAGAATATATATAAATGACCTAGTAGATAGTGTCGGAAGTTCCATGCGGCTTTTCGCGGATGATGCTTTAGTATACAGAGAATTTGGCAGCATTAGAAAATTGCAGCGAAGTGCAGGAAGATCTGCAGCGATTAGGCACTTGGCGCAGGGAGTGGCAACTGACCCGTAACATACACAAATGTAACGTATTGCAAATACATGGAAAGAAGGATCCTTTATTGTATGATTATATGATAACGGAACAAACACTTGTATCAGTTACTTCTGTAAAATATCTGGGAGTATGCGTGCGGAACGATTTGAAGTGGAATGATCATACAAAATTAATTGTTGGTAAGGCAGGTACCAGGTTGAGATTCATTGGGAGAGTCCTTAGAAAATGTAGTCCATCAACAAAGGAGGTGGCTTAAAAACACTCGTTCGATCTATACTTGAGTATTGCCCATCAGTGTGGGATCCGTACCAGGTCGGGTGGAGAGAGGAGGTTAAGAAGATCCAAAGAAGAGCGGCGAGTTTCGTCACGGGGTTATATGGTAAGCGTGATAGCGTTACGGAGATGTTTAACAAACTCAAGTGGCAGACTCTGCAATAGAGGCGGTCTGCACCGCGGTGTAGCTTGCTCGCCAGGTTTCGAGAGGGTGCGTTTCTGGATGAGGTATAGAGTATATTGCTTCCCCCTACTTATACCTCCCGAGGAGATCACGAATGTAAAATTAGAGAGATTCGAGCGCGCGAGGGGGCTTACAGACAGTCGTTCTTCCCGCGAACCATACGCGACTGGAACAGAAAAGGGAGGTAATGACAGTGGCACGTAAAGTGCCCTCCGCCACACACCGTTGCGTGGCTTGCAGAGTATAAATGTAGATGTAGATGTAGAAGCACATACACAATGGCGTTGATTGCATCGCAATATTTCCATTACATCCCAAGATGTTAAGACGCGAAGTTGACGCTTGAAACACCCGACATGCGCTGCTAGCGCACGTCCTGAGGCTCAGGCGTGAACCCCATGCTGCCAGTAATCGCAGCAGGATAGCATCAGACGGTATTATTCGTTTCGGACCTCTTGATAAGTATGGAAGTGTGATTACGCTTGTCAGTTACATCGCATTACCAAATTAATGACCAAAAAGGGTAGTGAAGTCGCCACTCGGCCTGAAGGGCCTGAATAACAGTAGTAATAAATATTTGAGAATGGCTGAAGTTAGTCAGTTAGCACTTAAAACCAGCCCGTGATCCTCACCTCCAGGAAAAATTTACAATCAGCTGTGTTAGGACTGCCTGCTTAGCAATATGACACAGACCAGCAGAACTAGAAACTTCACCAACGTGGCGAATCGTCCACATAGGGCATGACAGCAACTCTCTATAATGTATAAAATAAAAATTACTAAACATTGAAACACATGGTTCAAAATATAACGTCTATCTAGGCAGGAACTGTTAATGACCCCCACTGGCCACCGTAAATCTTCGACTTAGTAAATGTGACGGCCAGTACTAAATAATAATACCACCCAACAAATTGTAAAATACAAGACCGTTATTGCACTTGGGTCAGAATAAAATTTATATAATATTTTAGGTTCAGTTATTAAAGCACACTCGTTTCTATTGATAGTTACACTTGACATTGTAACAGCAGATCATTGAATCGGGAATTCGGGCACGCCCGAGCCTACTAAATTTGCGGAACACCATGGCACACGACCTTAGAGCAAAACACACCAGACGACACGGGCAGAAATACATCAAGTCATGAAATGTCTCTTAGAAGGCAGACAAGGATTCGGCGACAGGTTGCAACCAGCACCAACTCGAGTTATGTCAATCGCCCCAGTTCCGCCATAGCAACGCGGACACGCCTCGTCAACAGTTGCCACGCCGAGCTCCCTTATCAGACAGCCCGTCCAGAACGGCTGCCACCGTCCCGAGTACACACGCTCGTAGCAATCACGTGCTCTCACACGAAGTCATACCGCCTTTCCCGCAACACTGCGCTGCCACACAACCGGAAACTAAACTCCCCGTCTCACTCCGGCAGCAGCCCTCGATACTCTCGTCGTCAGCAGGTCTCTCCCAGAACGCAGCGCCCTCCGAAACTTAAAAGCAAACGGACCACCGCTGCAGAGCAAAGCCAAGACGACACACCACACCTAGGCAAAGGTGAAGATGATACAGTTCACAAGCGTTACTACAGATATTCGGATTTAGGTTGTGGTATGTTTAATATGCCTGCCATCATTGGCGACAATGTGGCGCAGATGAATCGCGAAATTCTGCATGACCCGCTGAAGTTTCTGGACATCGATGCTGCCGATGACCTTACGAATGGCTGTTTTCAGCTCAGCAATGGTTTTGTGGTTACAGCTGTACACGTTATATGCAATGTAGCCTCACAAAAAGGAGTCGCAAGTGTTTCAGATCCGGAAAATATGGCGGTCAATGGAGGCGCATGCCAGTGGACTCCGGATATCCCAAAAGCCAGAATTCGATCCCCAAAGTGCTCCTCTAGGACATCAAACACTCTCCTGATTCGATGGCGTCGAGCTCAGTCTTGGATGAACCACATCTTGTCGAAATTATGAGGATCAAATCATCTTACAAAACCTTCACTTACAGTTCAGGAGTCACCGTGCCATCAAGGAATATCGCATCGATTATTCCGTAGCTGGACATAGCACATCACACAGTCACGCGCAGGGGATGAAAAGACTTCTCGATTGCGAAATGGGGAGTCTCTGTCTCCTAAATGTGCCAGTTTTGCTTATTGACGAACCAATCCAAATGAGAGTTGGCTTCGTCACTAAACCAAACCATACATGCACATACTAATTTTCATCATACCCACGGCGATTAGTGCAGTTTGAACGTCCTAGCGCAAATCGTTCACAAGCTATGACGATTTTATTTCAAGTAGTTCAATCGTTGTCATCCTGTACTCCCCACTGAAAGAATGCCATTGAGGTGATTTTTGGAGGTTTATAATCAACGACAATTAAGGACTTCTGTCTCTGTACACTTATTTCGATGAACATAAACGCTGCCTGATGTAGTTTGTGAGCATTATTGTGCGACGTGCGTAAGACTTAGTGTTTGAGCTTTGAAGATCGTCGACCGTAGCGGTCGCGCGGTTCCAGACTGAAGCGCCTAGAACCGCTCGGCCACGCCGGCCGACGTCGTCGACATTCCTGCAACGTGTCAACCTCGTAAAACTAACTTTTTTTCTCCCCGTGGAAGGGAAAGCTGCTTTAGGAAAAACTTCACTCTTTCGCGATTTGTTACACTGCCCGGAATTAAACGAGTGTAACAAAATTCGTAAAAGCGACGACAAAAACTGAGGCAACGTACTAGCATACCAATGGGGATGTCTGCAGAAAAACAGAGCTTGCCCGTTTTTTACGGCTACGTGCATAGGCGACGCAATTGGCCGTAACACTTTACACGGGGACGTGAGCAGAAGAATGAGGGAAGGGGACACTCTGCTCAGCCACGTACGTCACGTCTGCTTAATTTCGGAGAACTCCGCGCTCTAATGGCCTCTTAATGTTGGAAACTCCACAGGGACTGTTTCAGCGTCTCGGTCACAAGGATGGTTAATCATTGTACATACGAGCTCCCACGAAAGTGTGACTAAAATTACTCAATTAGGTACTTTGCATTTCATAAAAATTTACAAAACTAAGTGATCATTATACTGAATTCACTAGTCCCGTCTTTTCGTTTGCGGAAAATGTTTTTATTTTCGTGCAAATTTATTCCACTTACAGCCTACAGCGATATTTGTTTCACAGGTCTTAGAGATCTAGAATCATTTACAAATCCGATTCCTTTCCACAGGGGACCAGATCCTGCGAGTAGGGTGGACGTGAAACTGCTCTCATTTTGCTTTTGAGCAGAACGCGCCCCTCACCACTCAATGCCGTTTGACCGACCGCCATGTCTGCTTGGAAGAAACAACACTTTCATCGCTCCGATACAAGTTCTCACCCACTCTTTGAAGGCAAGGAGAACGCATGAAATAAACGCATGAAATAACTTTCGCAATATGTGCCACTGACAAGTAACATAGCTCGAGGCCACTACAGTATAGCACAGTACCTGAAACACATACGCATTGAGGCGAACGGAAATGGCACTTTTATTCAAAGACAATTATACTCAAGTCACAAATTTATAACGGTCTCCTGGACATTGTGAAAGGTGAGAAATGGTGCGCGATTACCACAATCGGTAATACATGTAATACATCTTCTGCAATCGGGTGCCATGCTGGCCAAAAGGTTGGCAAGGGGCTTTTGTGGGGTGGCGTTCGATTCCTCCACCAGCTGCGCGGTCGTCGGTGGTTGTAGACGTGCTGAAACACGTCTGCCTGTCTATTCCACATGTGCTCCATGGGATCCAAGTTTGGAAAACCGGCAACGAAGTAGGCTTAGCCTCTCGTTCCGAGAGTTACTCCATCTGTGCAGTTCAAGACGGTCATCCGTTGTCATCCATAAAAATGAATGGATATCCAAACAGGACGCACTTGGGAAGGAGTGCAGTGTCACAATAACCCTGACCGTGAGTGTACAGTGTTCAGACGTTTGGAGGTTAGTAGTATCCCCGTGCAACACTATGCCTCCCCACATCATAACATAACACAACGAAGAGCCAAAGAAACTGGTATAGGCATACTTATTCAAATTCATAGATACGTAAACAGACAGAATACGGCGCTGCGGTCGGCAACGACTCTATAACATCTATCTGCCGCAGTTGCTAGATCGGTTACTGCTGCTGCAATGGTGGGTTATCATGATTTAAGTGAGTTTGGACGCAGTGTTATAGTCGGCGCACGAGCGATGGGACACAGAATCTCCGAGGTAGCATTGAAGTGGGGATTTTGCCGTACGACCATTTCACGGGTATGCCGTGAACATCAGGAATACGGTAAAACATTAAATCTCAGACATCGCTGTGGCCGGAGAAGGATCCTGCAACAGTGGGACCAGCGACGACTAAAGAGAATCGTTCAGCGTGACAAAAGCGCATCCCTTCCGCAACTTGCTGCAGATTTCGATGCTGGGCCATCAGAAAGTAGTAGTGTGCGAAACATTCAAGGAAACATCATTGATATGGACTTCCGGAGCCGAAGACCTACCCGTATGTCCTAGATAACTGCACGACACAACGCTTTACGCCTCGTTTGAGTTCATCAACACTGACATTGGACTGTTGATGACTGGAAAGGTGTTGCGTGTTCGGACGAGTCTCGTTTCAAACTGTATCGAGCGTATGAGCCTCTACGCACATGGAGACTACTTCAAGAATCAATGGAACCTGCATGCCAGCAGGGGACTGGTCAAGCTGGTGGAGGCTCTGTAATGGTTTGGGACGTGTGCATTTAGTGATATGGGACCCGTGGAACGTCTAGATACCATTCTATAACACGCTCGTAAGTATCCTATCTCATCAACTGCATCCATTCATGTCCATTGTGCTTTCCGACGTATTTCGGCAATTCCAGCAGGATAATGCGAAACCCAGCACATCAAGATTTGCTACATAGTGGCTCCAGGAAACTCTTCAGAGTTACTTTTGAATACATTATGGGAGTAGCAGTGATCAATGAGTTACAAATATTTACTATTAATAACAGTCTTGATCACGATTTATTTATTAAGGTGACCGGTTTCGACTACTACTGTGGTCATCTTCAGACAATTGAGTAGGAACCTCTTTCTGCTGGAGATCACGTAATGCACCCAGCAACATTGTCGAACGTGATCATTTTGATGGTCCGGTGTTACGGTGTTGGGAGGCATAATGCTACATGGGCATACTAAGATGCAAGTCTCTGTACATTAACGTTAAAGCGGTTCTGTACTCCTTCCTGATACACGTCTTTCCATGGGTGCATTCGGCCCTGACTCCATCCAGTAGTCTTGAATGAAGTATGGCAGGATACCGAACAACAGGGGATCGGGGGTACTAGCGCATGTATTGAGACTGAGAAGCATTTCTCACCTTTCATAAAATCCAGGGACCATCATAAGTTGCAGTGACAGTGTAATGTCTTTAAATACGAGGGCTGTTCAATAAGGAATGGTCATAATTTTTTTATATAACATACCTTTACTCAGCCTCATAATTCTGAATGTCCTTTTCAAAGTAATATCCCATAAATGCGATGTACTTGTCCCAGCGTTTCTGCCAGCATTAAAATTCATGCTGGAAACCCTTTTTATTGAGAGGTCCTTCAAAATCGCCTCCGCAGCCTTCACCACTGCTTCTGACAATTGATAATGCCACCCACGAAGGCGTTTCTTCATGTTACTGAATAGAAAAGTCACATGGGGCTAAATCCGGACTATAGGAAGGGAGAGAGGGATGCACGTAGATTTTTGCAATATATTCAGCAACAACATTGGAAATACGCGGCCGCACATTATCGTGGTGCAGCATGCGGCCTGCTTCACGGAAATGTGGCCTTTTGCTCCTGATATGGGCTTGCAATGTTTTCAGGACATACCTGTGGTATTGCCCAGTTACTGATGTGTGAGCAGGTACAACATGCTGATGAACCATTCCATGAATAACAATGAATGAGATGACCATAACTTTCCCAGCAGAAGCAACCACTTTTGCTTTTTTTTTGGGGGGGGGGGGGGGTGACGGAGATTTCCACACTGAGCTTTGCTGTCTGCTGTCAGGAGTCAGGATCAAAATGATGTAGCCCAGTTTCATCAACAGTGATTGCATTTCATAGAAACTCCGGATATTGCTCTGACATCAACTTCACCTGCATGCAGACCCGCACACGAATGTCCTTTTGTTCTGAAATCAACAGTCTTGCAACCCATCGCGCACGAATACGTGTCATGTATAATTTTTGTCACCAACGTTTTGATGGCACCCATTGAAATGTTCAATATTTCAGAAAGTGATCTTAAGGTAATTCGTGGATCCTCTCTCACAATGACAGCATGGGTTTTTATGTTTCCTTCTATAATAGCAATAACTGGACGACTGGGTCCACCTTCCTGTGAAATTCATTGTCTCCCCTCTTTAAACATTTTAAACCACCTTTGAGATGTCCTGTAGGGAAGAACAGACTGCTCATAGGCCTAAACTCTAGATTTGTTGAGACGAAAACAGAATTTCAAAACCACATATTATTCCTCGCGTGTTACCTCCATTGGACCGGTAGGCGATACTGGACGTGTCTCACAGACGAGAACCAGGAGTCCGAACAATGAAATTACTACGGCGTGTTTGTTGCACATTAAGCTAACATATCATAAGATTAAATGTAGCGCGAGAAATCATGACCATAAAAATAGTATGATCATTCTTTATTGAACAACCCTCATAAAAGCGTAACTTCTGTTCATCTCACTGCGTCTTGTGTTTCAGCTATGATCTCTACATATGGCCCACGTTTCAGCCAGCTATATTACGGTGGAGTGACAAATCGCGTAGAAGTTACTTCCATCCTTATGTTTTGAACCCTTGTGTATTAGTTACCCTCTTGAAAGAGCGCAACGGTCGCCTTGGTGCGCTATAGTTGATGTGTAAATAGTTCTTGGCGCTCATGTAACTTTCGATGGTTTCATTCCCACTTTTTCCGAAGAATAAGCAAAATACCACCGCTGCAAGCTGTTCACGAAAATCAGACACTGCAAAAAAGACAATCACACAAGAGTTGGCATTATAAACTCTGTCGAAATTAGTCCTGACCTCCTTCAGCCACGGCACTCGGCTTAATGACTCTCCAACGATCGCCCTATGAGCACTTAGCGACAAAACGCGGTACTACAAAAGCTCTGCTTCGTATATACTTGCTGCTTTCGGAGCCTTCTTCCACTCATATATTCTAAATGTATTTATATTTCTTTATATAGTTGCATTATCACTTACATTTCAGATTTGCGGATTCTCTCTGTTCTTTTCGTTTCTAAATTGAGTTCGTTTATAACATCCTTTTACAAGTTTTAAACATTCCATTTCCGCTATTTGCGCACTTTTTTTTAAAATACTGTTTCTCAGTAACCATGATTCACTTCTATAAAGTAGTATAGGGACAGCTATTACATTACAGATCCTGAGATGCGTATTCTAACGGGTGTTCTTATTAGATACCGCGTATCGTTTGAAATTTATTTAATGTTAATTTATCTGTTGTCGCAGATATATTACATACAAGGTAGTTAAAGTTAGGATTGTTGAAGTAGATGGTTATTGATCATTATTTTGGCCCTTAGGGTTTTCTTACTAAGATGACCATCTTTTTTTGTTTGTTTGTGAAAATACTTAGGTTGTACTGAATGAACACAGCTGCGACTTATTTGTTTGCAGCCGATCTTCTGTTTTATCTATTAGCAGAAATAGTTAGCAAATAGCAGCGTATATATAATTTCGCTGTATACCAGGTTGATACTTTGTGTTGGAAGCGCACAGCGACACATACGACGGGCGTCGTGTAAAAATACATATTAAAAAGTGTCGGTAAAAGGGTACAGCCTTGTATTACTCCTTGATTTATGATTAAAAACTGCTGTCGTCTTCCTTTTTGCAGAACTATATGTGTTAAAGTACAAGTTTAGAGTCTCCATGTCTTCGAATAATTTTTCTTATATCTTCCTGTCTACATTGACAAACACCTTTTCAAAATCGACGAACGCATTATATATCGGAAGGTTATATTCTCTCTCTTTCTCCAATACCCTGTTTGTATATTGGCTGAGTATCGTGTTCCTTTCGTAAACCAATTTTGAAATTCAGATAACTTGACCTCTGTAATGGGTTGCAAACAAGCAGTAAGTATTTTACCACATTTTGTACCCTAAATCCAAGAGACTAATTTTTCTGCAATGCTTTGTCTCTTCTTGAAGATTGGTACTCCGTCTGCTACCCTCCACTACAAGCCATCGTATACTTGTCAGGTGCTGATAAGTATTCTTCTGCCCTTCAGTAATTCCTTCTGAACCGGGGACCTTTTAGTCTTTTGTTTTCCTAAAGGCTTCTTCCAAGTCCTCTACTGTTATTGAATCTAAGCCTTTACTTTCCATAATCTCCGTCTGTCACTGATTATCTTTTGACAAGAGATTTTTATAGTGATTTACACAACCGTGAATTTGTATTATACCCATCTTCATATTATCTCCCTCCAACGTATTCCGGTTTCTCAACAATCAATACGTCCCACGCACATCACTTTCTATTTGGGTGACATAAATTGTTCAAATGGCTCTGAGCACTATGGGACTCAACTTCTGAAGTCATTAGTCCCCTACAACTTATAACCAATTAAACCTAACTAACCTAAGGACATCACACACATCCATGTCCGAGGCAGGATTCGAACCTGCGATCGTAGCTGGGTGACATACCTATTACAGCTTTCGCTACGTGTATTCCTTATTATTACTTTACCTTTATTTCGTTATTGACTGTATTTTTCTCTACGACTGCCTAAATATATTTTAGAAATACCAACAGCAGAAGACACAGATATAGAATGGAACTTCATCAAAGGATGCATTGTAAGAATTGGAGTAGTAGAATAAATAAAAATATTAAAGGCATAAAGATGCGTAATACAGATTTATAATACGCATTAAGAGAATACCACGAAGCCTGCTTGAATTTACTACAAAGTTGCTCAGAAGAATCGAGAAATAACCAGTAACAGTTCCAGTTCTTGAGCTAAGAAGCGAAGAATGCCTCGAAGTAAGAGTGCGTGATAATAAGTAATGCCTCCGAATTTTTTATATAAAAACTCGTAAGGCCTTTTGAACAAAATAAACGTTATGAACACTGTACATCTTTATTCTTCATGCCTACATATTTGCAGCCCCCACTCACTAGACAGGTTTCAATTGTATCGTGTAACATACAGATGTGTAACGTGATTATGTCAGTGCGTTAGGAACAGTGCGCTGTGGTTGAGTTCTGAATTCGAAGAGTTCGTCCACAACGGCTCACCTTATCTTTTAGCATGAAAATGCCAGACCACACACAAGCGCCGCGATGTCTTCGATAATCCGACACCTTGGATTTTCTGCCGTCTATCATCCGCCATACAGTTCAGACTTGGCCCCATCCGATTTTAATCTGTTTCCAAAACTTAAAGAACACCTTCCAGAATTTCACTTTGATAGTGATGAATCGGTTTAGGAAGGGGTGAGACTGTGGATCAGTCGACAAAGTCAAACATTCTACAGTGACGGTATCAACAAACTGGACTCCCGTTGGCAGAAATGCGTTCGTCGCCAGGGTGACTATGTTGAGAAATATATATGTATATACGAAGGATAAAGATGCAGAATGTTAACACCATTTGCTTAACATAAAAGGTTTAAGATTTTTCATATAAAAATTCAAAGGAATTACCTTTCAGCATATCCACGTAGATATCGTTTTAGCACTCTAACCAGCTAACTAGAAAACATTAAAACGGATGATAAAGCTCCGCCTCTTCTGGAGTCTGCAATCTGAAAGCTCTAGAAATTTCCTTTATATCATCGTACTTCTGATAATGTGACCCTGCTTGAGGTGGTCATACACGAAATACCCGTACGTGATCATCATTTCACAAGTAACTCTTTCGATACAGAAAATAAATTCGGTTCTTCCTGGACAAAACATTATCTGTAAACTAACCGAATCGTGATTCTGTGTTCGTCTCCCCGTTTTCCTTAGTGTCACCGTTGCAGATGATTATTCCAGATAAATTCTGTGCACTGTCAGGTAATTCCTCACAATTTAAGTTTGATACCTCACAACGCAGATTTGGATAACTTTAAGGAAAACACATGGAAGGTGGACCCACATATTTCTCATTTCATGAAATACACTTGTTGTTGTTGTTGTTGTCTTCAGTCCTGAGACTGGTTTGATGCAGCTCTCCATGCTGTTCTATCCTGTGCAAGCTGCTTCATCTCCCAGTACCTACTGCAACCTACATCCTTCTGAATCTGCTTAGTGTACTCATCTCTCGGTGTCCCTCTACGATTTTTACCCTCCACGCTGCCCTCCAACGCTAAATTTGTGATCCCTTGATGCCTCAAAACATGTCCTACCAACCGATCCCTTCTTCTAGTCAAGTTGTGCCACAAACTTCTCTTCTCCCCAATCCTATTCAATACCTCCTCATTAGTTACGTGATCTATCCACCTTATCTTCAGTATTCTTCTGTAGCACCACATTTCGAAAGCTTCTATTCTCTTCTTGTCCAAACTAGTTATCGTCCATGTTTCACTTCCATACATGGCTACACTCCATACAAATACTTTCAGAAATGGCTTCCTGAGACTTAAATCTATACTCGATGTTAACAAATTACTCCTCTTCAGAAACGCTTTCCTTGCCATTGCCAGTGTACGTTTTATATCCTCTCTACTTCGACCATCATCAGTTATTTTACTTCCTAAATAGCAAAACTCCTTTACTACTTTAAGTGTCTCATTTCCTAATCTAATTCCCTCAGCATCACCCGATTTAATTTGACTACATTCCATTATCCTCGTTTTGCTTTTTTTGATGTTCATCTTATATCCTCCTTTCGAAAACACTGTCCATTCCGATCAACTGCTCTTCCAAGTCCTTTGGTGTCTCTGACAGAATTACAATGTCATCGGCGAACCTCAAAGTTTTTACTTCGTCTCCATGAATTTTAATACCTACTCCAAATTTTTCTTTTGTTTCCTTTACTGCTTGCTCAATATACAGATTGAATAACATCGGGGAGAGGCTACAACCCTGTCTCGCTCCTTTCCCAACCACTACTTCCCTTTCATGACTTTTATGACTGCCATCTGGTTTCTGTACAAATTGTAAATAGCCTTTCGCTCCCTGTATTTTACCCCTGCCACCTTTAGAATTTGAAAAAGAGTATTCCAGTCAACATTGTCAAAAGCTTTCTCTAAGTCTACAAATGCTAGAAACGTAGGTTTGCCTTTTCTTAATCTTTTTTATAAGATAAGTCGTAAGGTCAGTATTGCCTCACGTGTTCCAACATTTCGACGGAATCCAAACTGATCCTCCCCGAGGTCCGCATCTACCAGTTTTTCCATTCGTCTGTAAAGAATTCGCGTTAGTATTTTGCAGCTGTGACTTATTAAACTGGTAGTTCGGTAATTTTCACATCTGTCAGCACCTGCTTTCTTTGGGATTGGAATTATTATATTCTTCTTGAAGTCTGAGGGTATTTCGCCTGTCTCATACATCTTGCTCACCAGCTGGTAGAGTTTTGTCATGACTGGCTTTCCCAAGGCTGTCAGTAGTTCTAATGGAATGTTGTCTACTCCGGGGGCCTTGTTTCGACTCAGGTCTTTCAGTGCTCTGTCAAACTCTTCACGCAGTATCGTATCTCCCATTTCGTCTTCATCTACATCCTCTTCCATTTCTATAATATTGTCCTGAAGTACATCATCCTTGTATAAACCTTCTATATACTCCTTCCACCTTTCTGCCTTCCCTTCTTTGCTTGGAACTGGGTTGCCATCTGAGCTCTTGATATTCATACACGTGGTTCTCTTCTCTCCAAAGGTCTCTTTAATTTTCCTGTAGGCAGTATCTATCTTACCCTTAGTGAGATAAGCTGCTACATCCTTACATTTGTCCTCTAGCCATCCCTGTTTAGCCATTTTGCACTTCCTGTCGATCTCATTTTTGAGACGTCTGTATTCCTTTTTGCCTGCTTCATTTACTGCATTTTTATATTTTCTCCTTTCATCAATTAAATTCAATATTTCTTCTGTAACCCAAGGATTTTTAGCAGCCCTTGTCTTTTTACCTACTTTATCCTCTGCTGCCTTCACTACTTCATCCCTCAGAGCTACCCATTCTTCTTCTACTGTATGTCTTTCCCCTATTCCTGTCAATTGTACCCTTACGCTCTCCCTGAAACTCTGTACAACCTCTGGTTCTTTCAGTTTATCCAGGTCCCATCTCCTTAATTTCCCACATTTTTGCAGTTTCTTCAGTTTTAATCTACAGGTCATAACCAATAGATTGTGGTCCGAGTCCACATCTGCCCCTGGAAATGTCTTACAACTTAAAACCTGGTTCCCAAATCTCTGTCTTACCATTATATAATCTATCTGATACCTTTTAGTATCTCCAGGGTTCTTCCACGTATACAACCTTCTTTCATGATTCTTAAACCAAGTGTTAGCTATGATTAAGTTGTGCTCTGTGCAAAATTCTACTAGGCGGCTTCCTCTTTCATTTCTTAGCCCCAATCCATATTCACCTACTATGTTTCCTTCTCTCCCTTTTCCTACACTCGAATTCCAGTCACCCATTACTATTAAATTTTCGTCTCCCTTCACTATCTGAACAATTTATTTTATTTCATCGTACATTTCTTCAATTTCTTCATCATCTGCAGAGCTAGTTGGCATATAAACTTGTACTACTGTAGCAGGTGTGGGCTTCGTATCTATCTTGGCCACAATAATGCGTTCACTATGCTGTTTGTAGTAGCTTACCCGCATTCCTATTTTCCTATTCATTATTAAACCTACTCCTGCTTTACCCCTATTTGATTTTGTGTTTATAACCCTGTAGTCACCTGACCAGAAGTCTTGTTCCTCCTGCCACCGAACTTCACTAATTCCCACTATATCTAACTTTAACCTATCCATTTCCCTTTTTAAATTTTCTAACCTACCTGCCCGATTAAGGGATCTGACATTCCACGCTCCAATCCGTAGAACGCCAGTTTTCTTTCTCCTGATAATGACGTCCTCTTGAGTAGTCCCCGCCCGGAGATCCGAATGGGGGACTATTTTACCTCCGGAATATTTTACCCAAGAGGATGCCATCATCATTTAATCATACAGTAAAGCTGCATGTCCTCCTTGCTTTCAGCCGTTCGCAGTACCAGCACAGCAAGGCCGTTTTGGTTAATGTTGCAAGGCCAGATCAGTCAATCATCCAGACTGTTGCCCCTGCAACTACTGAAAAGGCTGCTGCCCCTCTTCAGGAACCACACGTTTGTCTGGCCTCTCAACAGATACCCCTCCGTTGTGGTTGCACCTACGGTACGGCCATCTGTATCGCTGAGGCACGCAAGCCTCCCCACCAACGGCAAGGTCCATGGTTCATGGGGGGGGGGGGGGGGGGGGGGGCGGGGAATACACTTATTGCTTAGTAATTATTATGATTACAATTTGAAAACCTTGTCAAAGAATAACAATGCTCACAATAATTTAAAGAAATTGAACAGGATCAATTCATAAATAACAAACTTTAACTATTTATTCCATTAATAAGAGGGCTTGAAACCAGGACTTTACAGTCCCCAAAGACAAGTAGAAGACACACGAACTAGGTGTGACTGCAAGCTGATTCAACAAACTGAGTTTTACCAGCAAAATTAATTACAACTGACTGCCCTTAAATGCATTAACAATTCCGAATCATGGATAGCATCTTAAACATGTGGACAACCCCCACCCAAAATACAGAAAGGATAACAAGTCGCGCAGCTGATTGTGACTGTCGGAAAGCCCTTAAAATCCATAAAACTTTAATAAAATCACTTAAGAAATAAAATAATACAATCCCCCAAAAAGAAACTCCAAAGTCATACAATTTAAATGTGACTTCCAGCTGGTATACATTAGCAGAAACATTGACAATGACCCTCAAATAAATATACAATCCCTCAAAGTACAAGATAAGCTGGGAAGTCATGCAATTTAATTACGACTCCCAACTGTTACACACTGTCAGAAACATTAACACTGACCCATGAATAAATATTCAGTCCCCATAAATACTAGAAAAGGTGGATGATTACAGCAGACGGCTATCACAGCCAACAGGCAACAAGCAGGAAAGTTTTACAATGAATTGAGTTACCTAATGACTTTGGATAAAAAAGGAAAAACTCAACAGTTGATACCCGTAGGTGAAGGGTTTTAAAACTTAACACGCTCCAGGAGGGGAAGGAGTGTGTAGTACGCAAATAAAATGGCTAATTCACAGCATGAAATTGAAACCGTATGGTCAGTTGCGAAGGAAGTGTCTGGCAGTTCGTAGTAAAAATACTTCTGTTACTGATAACTCACATCTATGTACAGTACTTAACAATCATTTTCTGGACATTGCTGGTGAATTAAATAAAAATTAGGTTCTACAGGAATCCTATAACAATCTTGGCAAATGCCTTTCCGAGATTGATGTTTGAAATACTCCTCTGTGATACGGACAAGAGGGAGATTGAGTCAATAATTAAATCACTGAAGATAAGGACTCTTATGGGTATGATGGAGTGCCTAGCATAATATTAAAGTACTGTGCTGCACATGTTAGCCCTGTACTTAGCCATATTTGTAATTTCTCCTATAGGAATGGTCAATTTCCTGGACGATTAAAGTACTCAGTACTAAGGCCGCTTTATAGAAAGGGAGAAAGGGTTATGGACAGTTTTAGACCTATTTCTATGCCATCAGTGTTTGCTAAAGATATTGTAAGGACTATGTATGTAATGATAATTGATCATTTTATATCACATAATTTGTTATCAAATGTGCAATTGGGCTTTAGAAATCATTTTACAACTGAAAATGCTATATTCCTTATTTCTCTGAGAGGTACTGGATGGATTGAACAATGTTTCAAACGCTAGGAAGATTTTTCGATTTAACTAAGGTGTATGCTCCAGAAGTGGGACAATTACAGAATATGGGGAGTAGCTCACATTTGGTTCACCTCTTACTTTAAGAACAGACAGTAAAAGGTCATTATTCACAGTGTTGAGAATGGCTGCGATGTGGGGTCCCAGTGGGGCATGGTCAAATGGGGGGAGGGGGGGGGGGGGGGTGTGCTCCAGGGATCAGTGTTGGGGCCACTAATGCTTCTTATTTATATAAATGATATGCCCTCTACTATTTACGGGTAACTCTAAAATATTTCTGTTTGCTGATGGTGCTAGCTTGGTAGTAAAGGATGTTGTGTGCAAAACTGGATCGGTTTCAAATAGCGCAGTTCGTGGCAAAAGTTCATGGCCTGTAGAAAATAAACTAACGCTAAATCGCAGTAAGACTCAGTTTTTACAGTTTCTAACAGACAATTCAACAAAAGTAGACATTTTAATTTTGCAGTATGGACATATCATTAGTGAAACTGAACAGTCCAAGTTTCTAGGTGTTCAGATATATAGTAAACTGTCTGGAAATCCCATGTTCAGGATCTTGTTGCAAGACTTAATCCTGCCATTTTTACTATTCGAACGGTATCTGAAGTAAGTGACTGTTCGACTCGAAATTTAGTCTAGTTTGCTTATTTTCGTTCGCTTATGTCGTATGGTATTATATTTTGGGGTAACTCTTCCCATTCTAAGAGGATATTTTTGGCTCAGAAACGGGCAGTTCTGGCAATAAGTAGTGTAAGTCACGCGCTTTCAAATCGAAACTGAAGTTTCCTCATGGGTCACTCCTATTCTGTTGAGGAGTTCTTTGAAAAATTAATCTGATTCTTATATTTTCGATTGCGTGTACTTTAACTTATGGCTTGATTAACATTTCATTTTTTATTTGTTATTACTTTTATGTTGTCATTTCATGTACTGACACGTTTCATGACATCGGAGATTTGCTCCTCACTTTGTTCCTATGGAACTTGACATGTAAATAAATAAAATAAATAAAAATAGGAATAAGGGTGCCAGGTTTAAACAAGTAGTTGACAAACAAATATAGTGATAAGAAAACGCACGACAGCTTAAGTGCTTGCTGACTTCACAGTACTGAATAGATCAAGAGTTCCGGGATTAATTGGCGACACTCCACCGTGGCATGTATCAACGTATCAAATTTACTTAATTTGAGCCAACACGAGGAGGCTGGTAGAGGGCCATATTGCAGGCTAACCTGGACGTCGTGCGATGACGGAAGTGTCGCCGCAGCAGAAAGAGAACACGACTCCACTCCGGGCCCATCAAAGAGGAGCACTTCGTTCGCAGCCAAAACAACCCCGACAACACATGCCCAAATAAGGCTACACGCGAGAATGTCTAGGGCGTAGTCAATATTAACTTATCCGGAAGTGACTACACATGCAAGTTACAAGCTTAACACACCTTCAAAATACTTGAAAATGAACAGGATGAAATACCAGCACCTGTAAATCCATTCACTAGGGAATAAAAACTTGGAGGTTCGCCGATGACATTGTAATTTTGTCAGAGACATCAAAGGACTTGGAAGAGCAGTTGAACAGAAGGGATCGTGTCTTGAAAGAAGGATATAAGATGAACATCAACAAAAGCAAAACGAGGATAATGGAATGTAGTCGATTTAAGTCGGGTGATGCTGAGAGAATTAGATTAGGAAATGAGACACTTAAAGTAGTAATGGAGTTTTTCTATTTGGGGTGCAAATTAACTGACGATGGTCGAAGTAGAGAGGATATAAAATGCAGACTGACAATGGCAAGGAAAGCGTTTCTGAAGAAGAGAAATTTCTTAACATCGAGTTTAGATTTGAGTGTCAGGAAGTTGTTTCTGAAAGTACTTGTATGGAGTGTAGCCGCGTATGGACGTGAAACATAGACGGTGAATAGTTTAGACAAGCAGAGAATATATGCTTTCGAAATGTGGTGGTACAGAAGAATGGTGAAGATTAGATGGGTAGATCACATAATTAATGATGAGGTATTGTCTAGAATTGGGGGGAAGAGGAGTTTTAAGATCATCAATTTTGCTTAATTTTTCATAGTTCCACACAACTTCTCCCTGTTTTCTCGATCGATCTGTGTTCAGTTTCTCACGGCCTATCCACTGTGCCATCTTATAACTAAATCTGAGGGGGGTGCGATGGGGATGTTCCCTTGTCAGTGCGCGACAGACCAACCGATCGATGTAACCGCCCATGACCATTGCCTGAACCAACTCGAGCAGACTGGCTGCCTAACACGTACTAGCATCCCGGACGACAGACACTCACTGCCCCACACTGACCCGGCTGACCAACTGCCCAAACTCGTCTCCTAGCGAGCTCATAGCGCCCGTTAAATGCTCGTGAACAGGCTACCTTTCCCCTTTCCCACCAGAGGGAGACACCAAAGCTTCCATTGCCACAGTGGCGCCACCGCCAGAAACTGAGGCGACTGCTTCATACGACGCGCTGCGGCGCGCTCTTCAAAACAGCACGTTTTACCACGGCTCATACTTCACAGCAGCACTCCAAGTGAGAAAAACAGACACGTCGGAGCTTACCGAGGCTGGCCACGAGAGACACGGAGTCGGCGCCCCAGCGATCTGACTGAGAACTCTCTCTGAACGCCAGGACATGGGTTTTCAAAGAATCGTGGCGGCGCACTATTTCTCCCTTCCTCTAGTTGGCCAATCTAGCGAGTCGCTCTGCACCTCCAGTGCGCCTCTGGCAAACCTGACATAGTTTGCACTCCGCATATAGGGGTGCTTCTGGATTTTACATTAACAGACTCAAAGTTTGGTATCAACAGAATTCAGCTGAGAGCCAAACATCACTGCCGCTCCTATTACAGCCAGCAATAACAGTGTTTTACTCACTTGGCTCCGCCCTTTTGTGGCTGATGGCTGCTGCAGCAGCTCTCCAACCCGTATAAATCCACTGACTTTGCAGTTCTGGAGCAGGTATCAAGCTCGCTGCCTCGCTAAGACGTGCCTTTTCGTGCCCATCTTCTACTGAGGCGCCTAACAGGTTCTAGGCGGTGGAAGGAGTTACCAGTTAATTCTATGAAGTGAAACTTCGCCGCTGGCACAGCTGCCCAGAGAATCTGCAATTTTCAGGTTTCTAGTGTTACTATTTAGCTCTGGTTACGAAAGCGCTACAACTTCTACCTGCTCTCTGCGTTGTCTCTGATTTCCTATCTTGAAGTGCCCTTGATGGCTCATAACAGCCTTAAACGTAACAGCGTACAAGTCATTAAATAGTCAGTACATTACACAAGAAGATTACTTAGTGCCTGCGCAAATGAAACATTATTGAACTACTGGGTCTGTTTGAATTCACAATTTCAAGCTATTTTAAATTTAACAATACAATCTACAAACAGACAGACAGATGGTCCGGCAATGGGGTCGAATCTTTCTGCATGGCTAGCTGAAATATTTATAACTTACTTATAAGGCAAAACCCTGAATTCCAATCACCACCTCCTCAAAAATATCTACTACTACAGATATTTAGATGATACCATCATTGTAATGAAAGGCACTAAAGACGACCTCAGTGAGTTGAACCAGTTAGTCAACAACTCCCATGAAAACATAAAATTCACAGTTGAACACACAACAGATGACAGTAGAAATTTCTTAGACCTTACCATTAGAATAAGGTATAAGAGACATCAGTTTATCAGTTGTACATTTATCAGAAGCCTACCACAACACATTCTACAATTCACAACTCCTCTTCTCACCCCACAGCCCACAAAATGGCAACATTCGATTACATGATCAATAGAGCTATTGAAATACCACTTTCTGAAGATAAATGTGATCAAGAAGTTGAAATAATATAACAAACAGCTACTGCAAATTGTTATAACAGCTCTATAGTAGACACCCTAAAACAGTCAACAATGGCAAAGCAACAACAACACAAAAAACAAAAGGAAACTAACATCCTCCATACAATCCCCTTTCTAGGTAACATTTCGTATTAGACTGCCAATGTCTTCAAACGAAAAGGCATAAGCACCTCCTTTACTACAGACAACAAGATTGGACAGAAGTAGCCCCACAGCATAAGCACACGCAACCCACGTCATCACAAAGGTATGTGCACAAAATTGAATGTTTGGACTGTGACTGCTTCTATATAGGCCAGACAGGCAGATCATTTTGAGATTAGATTCAAAGAACACATGGAAGCACCAAAAAACAAACAATACCACACATCAGCAATAGCCACACACCTGTATGAAACAAAACACCAAGTTAACAACACAAGTATCAGCATCCTACACAACCAACCAAAAAGCAGAGAATTAGACATCCTGCAAAGACACCAAATAATCAAACACCAAACAAAACAACCTGAATCAGTCTCAGATGAAAAATTATTATATTTACAATAGTGTCATCTGTTTTCAACAACCCCCTACGTCGTTAAAATTACAAAGCGCGCACACACACACACACACACACACACACACACACACACTAATATTTACCATAAATATTTAGTTATATTACCATGACACCCACCAAGTGTAATAGAAGCAAAAGAACTCCATCTCCAGGCCACAAGTGGCCCATCGGGACCATCCGACCGCCGTGTCATCCTCAGTTGAGAATGCGGATAGGAGGGGCGTGTGTTCCGCACACGGCTCTCCCGGTCGTTATGATGGTTTTCTTTGACCGGAGCCGCTACTATTCGGTCAAGTAGCTCCTCAATTGGCATCACGCGGCTGAGTGCACCCCGAAAAATGGCAACAGCGCATGGTAGCCGAATGGTCACCCATCCAAGTGCCGGCCATGCCCGACAGCGCTTCACTTCGGTGATCTCACGGGAACCGGTGTATCCATCAAGTGTAATAGAGATTGACCTCATTTACAGATATATCATGACACCACCAACTTGTACCCCTTGTCAGCTTGAAACTATATACACATCAACTACTAGCACAAATTGCACATCCATCTGCATATTTTGAAGCATTAGCCAATGTATCACCCAACCTTTAGGCAGTTATTACATGTAACAGATACAATCTTAAGACATCTTGCCTTGTAAGGTTTGCTCTCATACAATCTCTCTTTCCATCCTATCTCTCCCTCTCACTTTCTCTCTCTGTTCCTCCCCCTCTTCCTCCCCCCTCTGCCTCCAGCCTTTCATATAATTCTATGAATCCCAACCAAAATTATTTGTGTATAATTTTACCAATGTAGCTAATATGATTATTGTACTCAAAGTTTGGAACACTAAACCTGATTGTATAAACGAGTATGAAGTTCAAGCTATTTTAACTTGTCAAAATCGAATATATATACCACCTGAAGTGTTTCTTCCAACGCATGTATTAGACACCTCAAAACACCTCCAAATCCTTTAAAATGTATTCCGTAGTAATGTTGTTAGGACGTATATTCTTTGTACTTTGTGATAATGTTTTCTCTTCTGATATACGATCCACGCACCCAGTAGTTTCCGACGCCATATTTGTTGACAAAATATGACAGAGTACATGTGATGTCTTACGACAGTGAAAGGAACCCATTACCACTGGAGGTACTTTATTTTACTTATTTTATGTTTACCACTTGAAACACGTTTCTTTTTTTTTTTTTGGCAAATGAAACCCAAAACCATGTTCTGTAATAGTGTTTTGTTTCTCCGCTAGAAAGTGCCACAAGTTCCTCCAAAAATCGTCATACTAACAAATACAAATCCACCAAATGATAAAGGTTTAAACCTTTGCAACGCCTCGTGGAGATAAATAAACAGGTACTGGAAACAGTAAGGTTGTTGTTTCATTTAACGTCAGTGACTGTCACGGTTAAGACTAACCTAAAATGTCGCATACACTGAAGAACCAAACAAACTGGTACACCTACCTAATATCATGCAGGGCTCCCGCGAGAACGCAGAAGTGCTGCAACACGACGTGGCATTGAGTCGACTAATGTAGTGTTGAAGGGAATCCTGTAGGGCTGTCCATAAATCTATAAGAGTACGAGGGGTGGAGATCTCTCCTGAACAGCACCTTGCAAGGCATTCCAGATATGCTCAATAACATTCATGTCCGGGGAGTTTGGTGGGCAGCGAAAGTGTTAAAACTCAGAAGTGTGTTCCTCGAGCCACTCTGTAGCAATTCTCGACGTGTGGTGTGTCGCATTGTAATGCTGGAATTGCCCAAGCCCGTCGGATTGCACAATGGACATGAATGGATGCACGTGGTCAGACGTGTCGCTTGTCAGAGTCGTATCTAGACATATCAGGGGTCCCATATCACTAGAACTGCACACGCCACACACCGTTACAGACCCTCCACCAGCTTGATCAGTCCGCTGGTGACTTGTAAGGTCCACGGATTCATGAGGTTGTCTCCATACCCGTACGCGTCCATCCGCTCGATACAATTTGAAGCGAGAGTCGTCCATCCAGGCAACATGTTATCCGTCATCAACAGTCCAATATCGATGTTGACGAGTCCAGGCAAGGCGTAAAGCTTCGTGTCGAGCAGTCATCAAGGGTACACGAGTGGGCTTTCGGCTCTGAAAGCCCATATCGATGATGTTGCGTTGAATGGTTCGCACGCTGACTCTTGTTGATGGCCCAGCATCGAAATCTGCAGCAATTTGCGGAAGGGTTGCATTCTGTCACTTTGAACGATTCTCTTCAGTCGTCGTTGCTCCCGTTCCTGCAGAATTCCTGATACTCACGGCACACTCGTGAAATGGTCGTACGGGAAAAATCACCACTTCATCGCTGCCTCGGAGATGATGTGTCCCATCGCTCTTGCGCCAACTATAGTACCACTTTCAAACTTACTTACATCTTGATAGCCTGCCACTGTAGCAGCAGTCACAGATCTAACAACTGCCCCACACACTTGTCTTATATAGGCGTTGCCGACCGTAGGGCCCTATTATGCCTGTTTACATATCTTTGCATTTGTATACGCCTGCTATACCAGTTTCCTTCACTGTATAAGGGCAGTATATAACAAAGCTGTCATGTCAGCCTAGCTCACTAGCTACAACGCGACAATCAGGATCAGAATTTAAGTCACCAGATGAATACAATACGCAACGACGATACTAGGAAATTTCGTAAGAAATGTAGTATACATAATTACTTTTATAAAAGTTTATAGAAGTTGAACAGTAAAATGATGAAATAATGGAAATTTAGAGCTATATAGAAAATACCATTGCAAAAAGACATACCGTACGTATAAAATGACAAACAGAATTAAAATGTCAGAACAGTTATATAAAATTCAAACCTTCATGCAAAATTAGATAAATAAAGCAAATAGAAGGGAAACAATTTAATAAGTTACATTAAAATGTAAATAATATAAGTAGTAGTAGAATTGCCAAGGACTCAAACCCTTGCAAGTTTAAGTGCAGGAGACGGTGCAAGTGAAATTAATTAAATGATAAAATAAGTGCCGGACGTGGTGGCCGAGCGGTTATAGGCGCTAGTCAGGATCCTCGCGACTGCTACGGTCGCAGGTTCGAATCCTGCCTCGGGCATGGATGTGGGTGATGTACTTAGGTTAGTTAGGTTTAAGTAGTTCTAAGTTCTAGGGGACTGATGACCTCTGCAGTTAAGTCCCATAGTGAACAGAGCCATTTTGATAAAACAAGTAATGTCATAATATGAAACCATAGGCACGCGAAGGACAACAGAGGGAGTAATATAATTACCAAAAGTGTTCGGATAAGCGGAAAAAGCCCTGTTCTGTACATCCTTCTATTATGTCACGGACTGCGGGGAGTCGGGCCTTCAAGAAATACCTTTAAGAACTGCGATAAGTTTGGAGGTAGAGGTATAGAGAACGACTGTGTGCCGGGCGATGGCCATAGCCTGATACTGTTCCGTTGCACGAAAATACTTCACGACTATTTGCGGTTACTTAAAATTACGAGTATTTGTCGTACCGTCTGTCTTTGTCTGTATGCTCATCTGTTCCGGAAATGCACACACGCAAACAAGCTACTTGCTTTTTGAATGGATATAACTTGACAAAAGACAATGTTTACCTTGCTGTTACGTGTTTGGCCTTTGTTGATGTTCACCTGTTTGCACCACTCTGTCTGGTGGCTAACTGCTCTCTCTCTCTCTCACACACACACACACACACACACACACACACACACACACGTGTGTGTGTGTGTGTGTGTGTGTGTGTGTGTGTGTGTGTGTGTGTGTGTGTGTTCGTGCTGTGCATATAAGGATAGATACTACGAAAATAATTCTATGTACTCGCCAAATATAAGCGCCAAATATCTCCGCACAACAAAATTAAACGTGTAGGTAAAGCAGCTCGTCAACGCGCCAACCATATTCACAGTAACATTTCATTGCGGATGAAAAACTATATGATAATGTAGAGGAGAGAGAGAGAGAGAGAGAGAGAGAGAGAGAGACAGTGAAATTATGGAAAACAAGGCAACATGCCCAGCATGTTTCTGTATCTTTCATTTCTTGTCTTATAAATACAGGGGCAAAGGCAGGCAGAATTTACTTTCACATTCTATTACAAAACATTGTAACTGAGCCGTGAATGAATTTACTTCATTTACTAGCGACTCATCAAGAACATTAACACATTTAATCTCAGTAAGCTATCGTGGAAGTAGTTGCCAGGGAGTAACTGACGAAAATGAAATTACCTTTAACAAATGGGAATTTTATTCATAAAAGCCTTTTCAAAAACGGATTTACAATTTATAAGCAGAAAAGCACCCTCGAAATATCGAGTTACAATTTTATTTAGAGGCAGAAAGAACAATATTGACAGTATGAACCTTCGTGCTGAGAACCTTGCTGCTCCCTTTTAACACGGCCGTAGTCACGACCGCTCACAACAACCTCAGAAAGACTACACTGGTGCATCTCTGCAACACACCAGATTGCTTTAAACTAAACATTTTAACAACTCACACAAACACATTAACTATGCGCCCCGTAAGGGGGATGGAAATGGTGCAAACACTCACTAAGAAATTATTTGCCACCGAAAGTGCAACTTGTTTTTAAAACTACTCTTACGGTGGAAGGGTGGCAACTTTATAAAAATTACTATTTAAATGAAACCCATGAAATTCAGACTTACATAAAATATACAACATGCTCTACATTACACATATACCGCCTCGCGAGATGAAAACATATTTCAAGAATTCGGCCTTTTCAGCTTAATTCTATAAATTCGTTAACACCGAATCCGACATTCATGAAAAACATGACATATGAGAAAACGGTTCAAATGGCTCTGAGCACTATGGGACTTAACGTCTTAGGATCATCAGTCCCCTAGAACTTAGAACTACTTAAACCTAACTAACCTAACACATCCATGCCCGAGGCAGGATTCGAACCTGCCACCGTAGCAGTCCCGCGGTTCCGGACAGCAGCGCCTAGAATCGCACGGCCACCGCGGCCGGCGACGTATGGTAGATTGACAAGGGGATTATTGTACAACCCGAACCGCAGATTTCTCTAACTCTCCCAATTTCCACAAGGGAAAAACGGACCACCCAATTCACAAATAACCACCTTCCCACGGGTGGGCAAACGGAGAACAATGGTGGGACGACCCCAAAAGAAATGGGCTGGTGACCTTACCAAGAAAACAAGTAAAATTTAACATGTAAGTGAAACAACATATCTCCAATCACTTAATTTCCAATAAATCGGGATTTCTGTCGAAGACCTGGCGCAGCACCCCCAACGCTCTCCCGAATCGTCCGCTGCCAGCCGCTTCAACGGACGCAGGAAGGCGCGCCGATCTCCCGTCTCACGGCGTCGCAGCTCGCCCCGGCCAGCCCGGTGTCGTGGATTCACTCCTGTTGTTCTCGTGTCCTCCTCTTGGTATACGGCGAGGCTCACTGGACTCACGTGGCGACCTCACATGCGCCGACGCTCAAGGCATACAAGTCATTTTGTGTATCAGTGCGCGACCGACAAAGCGATCGGTCCGACCGCCAATGACCATTGTCCTGAACAGCTCTAGCAGACTGGCGGCCTAACACATACTAGCACTCCGGACGACAGACAGACACTGACTGCCCCACACTGATCCGGCTGACGAACTAACTAGATTCGCCGAGACTGACAGACCGACTCACCAACTCACCGACTTCACTGCTGGTCCGTCTCCAACTCACCCTTTAGCGAGCTCATAGCGCCCCTTAAATGCGCGTCAACAGGCAACCTTTCCCCTTTCCCACCAGAGGGAGTCACCAAAGCTGCGATTGCCACAGCGGCGCCACCGCCAGAAACGGAGGGCGACTGCTTCATACTACGCGGTGCGGCGCGCTCTTCAAAACAGCAAATTTTTCTACGGCTCAGTAAGCTATATTAGTCATATAGGAAATTCCAACACTGGATACATTGCTAATTATCGGTAAAGAATTACACGAGGAAAACTAATATACAGGCATACATCTGACATTTACTTAAAAACACAGCAATATAGATTAATGAAGGCATTATTTACGCTAATATTCTACATTCCCTCCTTAATATCTCCCAACAAAGCGAACTGAAATAGGACACTAGAGTAAAACGTTAAAAGCACCTTCATTAACTGTGATATTTCGGAGCTGCTACGAGTCGTTAACGCTATGTCGAGTACAGGACCTTTGAAGTAACGTAGCATCTCAGGTGTGAAGGACATTCTGCTTTCTTTTCGCAGTTACATGCATCAAAGCCTCGTCCACAATTCTATAACAGCCAAATTATTCGGCGACTATCACTTCGCGATTTTTGGCCACTTTTTTTAGTTCCAGACCACAAGCGCTGGTAGGGGCGCTCCGCGAAGTGGAAGAGCAGCGCTGCACCCCCCCCCCCCCCCAGCCCCACCCAAGGGCGGCGGAAGAATCTTTGCTGTGGACTGACCAATTTCGTCATATTGCTCAAACGTGGACGACGGTGCGGCCACACCTGGGCTATACTTCGGGTTCCGATGGCAGAGTGGACCCGTGTGCCGAGAGCACAGGGCACTTGTTATTGAGAAGCTGCTACATTGCCTACGGAGAGAAAGTTGTTCTTGCGCGGCTTGGAAGTAGTTTCACTGTAAAATTATGATTCACGGTCACTGTTAATCCAGAAGGATAATACGTTACTTTCCATGTTTCTTTTAATTATTATTACGGGCAAGTGAAGTTAGAACATTCTGTAATGCAACTGGTCAGGTCGGTATTAGTGGCAGATATTTATTGCTTAGTTTATGAAAGCTTTATTTCTTCTTTAAAGCTTCTCGTGGTGTTTTCGAAATATCGTCATTTGCTACAGCGCGTTGTTTTCTGAGTTCAGTTCTCGTTCGGCTGTGTTAAACTGAAATTCTCCAGACGTAGTTCTAGCTAAAGGTTATTTATTTTTAGTAAGGTTTATTGGTGTACAATTAATTGTTTGCGATTAGAAATTTCTTTAAATGTCTGTCACTTTTGGCAAAGTTTTTAACAGTTCTTTTCCAACATTTTAACGGTTTTAAATCATCAGCGTATGGAAATGAATGCTACAAACCAGCTGTAATCAGGTAATATGGTTTTTAAAATTTTAGACCACAGGCTTATTGCCATTATCAAATGACATCTAATTGGGAGTGACGATCACATTGCATCTTCGCATGTTCGCATCTTTCAGTAATGTCTCGCTATGTATAATAGTTCTTGTAGTTACGAAACGTAAATCTACGTTTTTCTCAGTCATTTTGACAGTTCGGTTTTGACATGACACAAGAACATTACTATAGATGCAATACGGCCCTCACTTGCTACTAGAAGTCACATGATAATGGAAATAAGCCGTAATAGGCCTGTCGTGTAAAATATTAAAAAAACATATAACCTTATTGCAACTGACATGGAGCATTCATTTCCATAATGCTGCGGGCGCAACAGAACGTAAGATATGATCAAATTGTTACGCACACCTCTCGATTTCAGTACCATGCCTCCTAAAGCCGTTACTGTTCTGTTAATCGATTAAATTTCTGAATTAGGTGCCTATGATGAAGCACAATCACTGTGAGACATAGCCTAATTTCTATGTGGAGACAAGCACCAAGCCGGCCGCGGTGGTCTCACGGTTCTAGGCGCGCAGTCCGGAACCGTGCGACTGCTACGGTCGCAGGTTCGAATCCTGCCTCGGGCATGGATGTGTTTGATGTCCCTAGGTTAGTTAGGTTTAAGTAGTTCTAAGTTCTAGGGGACTGATGACCATCGCAGTTGAGTCCCATAGTGCTGAGAGCCATTTGAACCACAAGCACCAAGCTGGACTGGTTTAAATGGTTCTGAGCGCTATGGTTCATAACTTCTACTTAAACCTAACTGACCTAAGGACATCACACACATCCATGCCCGAAGCAGGATTCGAACCTGCGACCATAGCGGTCGCGCGGTTCCAGACAGTAGCGCTTAGAACCGCTCGGCCACTGTGGCCGGCCAAGCTGGACTGCTGTCTGGTATTCACAATAACACAGTCTATGGTAGTTGGATACCAAAGGCCAAGGCCAGAATTCTCAGGGCCAAGTCGATGAGACGAAGGTCCATGATCGACTTGCTGGTTGGCTGGTCCGGAGGATCGGGTAGGCGAAGTGGTACTGGCGAAGACAGAACACTTCAGATGCCGAAGTCGTTAGAGACCATGGTCGCTGAGGCAGAGGCTCATTGTGAACCGGCTGGCTGCTCTGAAGGACAGCAAAGGCGAAGCGCTGCTGCATCGGCCGCACGACTGCGTCTTGGTTCGCCTGCCGAGAGCATGTCCAGTGGCTGTGACCGAAGAGTCGGGACAGCGGCTCGTTCCGTGATGAAGGCTGGGATCGGTGGTTGTCATCCGCTGTCTCCTTGTGGGGATGAGGGATGTGTGGCAGTCTTTGCCCTCGGGCATTTGCTGCAAGAACAGTTTGTATTACTGTTAATTTAAATCTTTAGTACGTCGTCTCTTGAGCCACCGTGCCGCACTGCTGCTAGGGCTACAGGTTCGAATAAAAAAAGTGGTTCAAATGGCTCTGAGCGTTATGGCACTTAACTGCCGAGGTCATCAGTCCCCTGGAACTTAGAACTACTTAAACATAACTAACCTAAGTACATCACATACATCCATGCCCGAGGTAGGATTCGAACCTGTGACCGTAGCGGGCGCGCGGTTCCAGACTGTAGCGCCTAGAACCACTCGGCCACTTCGGCCGGCAGGTTCGAATCCTGCCACGCGCATGGATGTGTGTGATGTATGGTGTCCTTAGGTTAGTTAGGTTTAAGTAGTTTTTTTTTGTTTTTTAGCGACAATGACGTGAAGGTCTTAGTAAGGTGCCCTTACTACCTGCCAATTAAAGCCACATGCCGTCGAAAGCGCGCTCTGTCATCATTTCGTCAGCTTTGTTGGCGGTTGAGCGGTTGTCTACGCTTGAGATGTTGAAAGCGGGAAAATACCTCCATTTCCTGTGCTCCATCGTGCAGGGGTTGTTCCGGAAATCTTTGAGGTACATAAAACATCATCCGTGGAACGACGTTCTGCGTAAGCTGGAGAGAGTGTAAATGGTGGACACGCGATAGGAAGAGTGTGAGGCCACAGTTTACAGGCAAGGTGGATCCCTCATGCAGGAGATGGTAGAGTGCATCAAGACGTTCCTGATCGTGCCTTTTAACATCGCGCACATGCTTCTGCCAGGTGACAGTAGGTCAAGGGTGATGCCAAGGTACCTGCGTCATCGATCCATCGTATAGGCTCGCCGTAGAGTCGAATTTGCAGCAGCACTGCATGACGTCGCTTAGCGAACAAATATAGTTTGGTTCTTACAAGGGCAGGTTACGACGTTGGGATCACAGACTTACTTCAAACTGTTTACATATTCAGTAGGCCGTTAAAAGAACATAATGTTCAAACAGTAAGGTGCACTAGCCTGGCAATTCCGAGAAAATCGATAGAGAAGTTATAGGCGTCTATATGTGGCTTACGTACCTGTGCGCAGGTGCGACAGGTTAGGGATCATGGTGGTAAAGTCATTCATAGTTGCAGCGACGGTTCGAGTCCCGCTCAAACTTTATTACCCGTCCACCCTTTCTGTTCATCACGAGTGCCGCGCTTGGAAGCCGCACGATCTACGGCGTCTGTGTATTATTCTTGTAAGCAGCTTCGATGCATGAGCTGTCAAGCTGCTTGTGCGACAATTCTCGAACTTGTCAGCTCTTGCCGTCTTCGGAATTGTGTGGATGATGCTTTTCCGATGGTATGTCGTCAGACTCATGTATTCTACACACCAACGTGAATAGTCGTTTTGTTGCCACTTCCCCTAATGATTTTAGAAATTCTGATGGAATGTTATCTATCCCTTCTGCCTTATTTGACAGTAAGTCCTCCAAAGCTTTTTTAATTCCGATTCTAATACTAGATCCCCTATCTCTTCTAAATCGACTCCTGTTTCTTCTTCTATCACATCAGACAAATCTTCACCCTCAGAGGCTTTCAGTGTAGTCTTTCCACTTATTTGCTCTCCTCTGCATTTAACAGTGGAATCCCCGTTGCACTCTTAATGTTACCACCGTTGCTTTTAATGTCACCAAAGGTTGTTTTGATTTTCCTGTATGCTGAGTCTGTCCTTCCGACAATCATACTTTTTTCGATGTCTTCACATTTTTCCTGCAGACATTTTGTCTTAGCTTCCCTGCACTTCCTATTTATTTCACTCCTCAGCGACCTGTATTTCTGTATTCCTGATTTTCCCGGAGCATGTTTGTACTTCCTCCTTTCATCAATCAACTGAAGTATTTCTTCTGTTACCCATGGTTTCTTCGCAGCTCCCTTCTTTGTATCTATGTTTTCCTTCTCAACTTCTGTGATGGCCCTTTTTTAGAGACGTCCATTCCTCTTAAACTGTGTTGCCTTCTGCGCTATTCCTTATTGCTGTATCTATGGCGTTAGAGAACTTCAAACGTATCTCGTCATTCCTTAGAACTTCCGTATCCCACTTCTTTGCGTATTGATTCTTCCTGACTAATGTCTTGAACTTCAGCCTACTCTTCATCACTACTATATTGTGATCTGAGTCTATATCTGCTCCTGGGTACGCCTTACAATCCAGTATCTGATTTCGGAATCTCTGCCTGACCATGATGTAATCTAATTGAAATCTTCCCGTATCTCCCGGCCTTTTCCAAGTATACCTCCTCCTCTTGTGATTCTTGAACAGGGCATTCGCTATTAATAGCTGAAACTTGTTACAGAACTCAATTAGTCTTTCTCCTCTTTCATTCCTTGTCCCAAGCCCATATTTTCCTGTAACCTTTTCTTCTACTCCTTCCCCTATAACTGCATTCCAGTCGCCCATGACTATTAGATTTTCGTCCCCCTTTACATACTGCATTACCCTTTCAATATCCTCATACACTTTCTGTATCTGTTCATCTTCAGCTTGCGACGTCGGCATGTATACCTGAACTATCGTTGTCGATGATGGTCTGCTGTCGATTCTGATTAGAACAACCCGGTCACTGAACTGTTCACAGTTACACACCCTCTGCCCTGCCTTCCTATTCATAACGAATCCTACACCTGTTACACCATTTTCTGCTGCTGTTGATATTACCCGATACTCATCTGACAAGAAATCCTTGTCTTCCTTCCACTTCACTTCACTGACCCCTACTATAATGGAATTAATGCAATAAATGCTCAAAATGATGTCCGTTAACCTCAATGCATTTGGCAATACGTGAAACGAACAACAGCGACCTTGTTGGATTAATGTATGGTGCGGCATTATGGGAGGAAGGATAATCGGCCCCCCATTTTATCGATGCCAATCTAAATGGTGCAATGTATGTTGATGTCCTATGTAATGTTCTACCGATGTTACTACAGGATGTTTCACTGCATGACAGAATGGCGATGTACTTTCAACATGATGGATGTCCGGCACATAGCTGGCGTGCGGTTGAAGCGGTATTGAATAGCATATTTCACGACAGGTGGGTTGTTCGTCGAAGCACCATGCCAAAGGCCCGCACTTTCACAGGATCTGACGTCCCTAGATTTATTTCTGTGGGGAAAGTTGAACGATATTTGCTATCGTGATCCACCGACAACGCCTGACAACCCGCGTCAGCGCATTTTCATCGCATGAGCGAACAGTAAAGAAGGTGAACTACTCGCTGTTCCCTACAGTTTGCTATAGTTGTAGGCGGTTGTGATCTCTTCAACCAATCGAAGGAGTTGGAGTGTCCTTACTGAAGCCACATAGCTCCGGAGGTAGAAGTCCTTCTTCTGAAATTTTCTGAGTAATCTGTAGCAGGGGGATTCGTTCAAAAACGTTGCTCAGAAATGGAAGTAGGCTAATAGGCCGATAATTCTTCGGATCGACGCTATTTTCGCCTGCCTTATTGACAAAGAGAGTGTATTTCTACTGCTGAGGGTGCAACTCGCCGCAGATGACGTGTACCGCAATTACGGTGTCGTCCTCCCTCAGTACTGCATCATGTCCAGACAGCGAACTTCATGCTAATGACAGCCAGGATAGGGTCCCCAGAGTTAGCGTCGGCGGCACCCACAACAGAAAGTTATGTGCTGAGCCTGTCCTCAACCATTTGTGCGTATGTAACATCCAGTAGCTCATCCTTAGGGAGGAAATTGTCTTCAGATAGGTCCGCAAGAGTATTCGTCTTGTCCTGTGGCTGAAATCTGTTGCTGTGGCCGAGCGCCGGCAGAAATACTGTAGCGGTGGAGGAATGCGGCACGGCCTACCTGTGGATATGGTGACCTTGTGGATGTAAGTAGTGCCTAATGCCGTCACCGGTGCCACTGGTCCCAGCAGCTGCCGCCACAGTTTCCTATAACAACCTGTTGCTGTCGTCATTGTCCTGGACTGTTGTGTTTGGTTCTCAGTGACACGGCGCCAGCAGGCTCGCGTTGTTGCGGTTGCCATCCAGAGTGTAATGTTAGTTCCTTGATGCCCCTGCGCCAACAGGCCCACGGTTCGCCAGCCCGCAGAAACACTGATATATCAACAACAGCAGAAAATGGTATATCAGGTGTAGGATTCGTTATGAATAGGAAGGTAGGTCAGAGGGTTGTTCTAATCAGAATCGACAGCAGACCATCACCGACAACGATAGTTCAGGTACACATGCCGACGTCGCAAGCTGAAGATGAACAGATACAGAAAGTGTATGAGGATATTGAAAGGGTAATGCAGTATGTAAAGGGGGACGAAAGTCTAATAGTCATGGGCGACTGGAATGCAGTTATAGGGGAAGGAGTAGAAGAAAAGGTTACAGGAAAATATGGGCTTGGGACAAGGAATGAAAGAGGAGAAAGACTAATTGAGTTCTGTAACAAGTTTCAGCTAGTAATGGCGAATACCCTGTTCAAGAATCACAAGAGGAGGAGGTATACTTGGAAAAGGCCGGGAGATACGGGAAGATTTCAATTAGATTACATCATGGTCAGGCAGAGATTCCGAAATCAGATATTGGATTGTAAGGTATACCCAGGAGCAGATATAGAATCAGATCACAATATAGTAGTGAAGAAGAGTAGGCTGAAGTTAAAAACATTAGTCAGGAAGTATCAATACGCTAAGAAGTGGGATACCGAAGTTCTAAGGAATGACGAGATACGTTTGAAGTTCTCTAACGCTATAGATACAGCAATAAGGAATAGCGCAGGATGCAACACAGTTGAAGAGGAATGGACGTCTCTAAAAAGGGCCATCACAGAAGTTGGGAAGGAAAACATCGGTACAAAGAAGGGAGCTGCGAAAAAACCACGGGTAATAGAAGAAATACTTCAGTTGATTGATGAAAGGAGGAAGTACAAACATGTTCCGGGAAAATCAGGAATACAGAGATACAAGTCGCTGAGGAATGAAATAAATAGGAAGTGCAGGGAAGCTAAGACGAAATGGCTGCAGGAAAAATGTGAAGACAGCGAAAAAGATATGATTGTCGGAAGGGCAGACTCAGCATACAGGAAGTCAAAACAACCTTTAGTGACATTAAAAGCAACGGTGGTAACATTTAAAGTGCAACGGGGATTCCACTGTTAAATGCAGAGGAGAGAGCAGATAGGTGGAAAGAATGCATTGAAAGCCTCTATGGGGGTGAAGATTCGTGTGAAGATGTGTCTGATGTGATAGAAGAAAATACAGGAGTGGATTTAGAAGAGATAGGGGATCCAGTACTAGAATCGGAATTTAAAAGAGCTTTGGAGGACTTACGGTCAAATAAGGCAGAAGGGATAGATAACATTCCATCAGAATTTCTAAAATCATTAGGGGAAGTGGCAACAAAACGACTATTCACGTTGGTGTGTAGAATATATGAGTCTGGCGACATAACATCTGACTTTCGGAAAAGCATCATCCACACAATACCGTAGACGGCAAGAGCTGACAAGTGCGAGAATTATCGCACAATCAACTTAACAGCTCATGCATCGAAGCTGCTTACAAGAATAATAAACAGAAGAATGGAAAAGAAAATTGAGAATGCGCTAGGTGACGATCAGTTTGGCTTTAGGAAAAGTAAGGGCACGAGAGAGGCAGTTCTGACGTGACGGCTAATAACGAAATCAAGGCTAAAGAAAAATCAAGACACGTTCATAGGATTTGTCGACGTGAAAAAGCGTTCGACAATATAAAATGGTGCAAGCTGTTCGAGATTCTGAAAAAAGTAGGGGTAAGCTATAGGGAGAGACGGGTCATATACAATATGACCAACAACCAAGAGGGAATAATAAGAGTGGACGATCAAGAACGAAGTGCTCGTATTAAGAAGGGTGTAAGACAAGGTTGTAAACTTTCGCCCCTACTCTTCAATCTGTACTTCGAGGAAGCAATGACGGAAATAAAAGAAAGGTTCAGGAGTGGAATTAAAATACAAGGTGAAAGGATATCAATGATACGACTCGCTGATATTGCTATCCTGAGTGAAAGTGAAGACGAATTAAATGATCTGCTGAACGGAATGAACAGTCTAATGAGCACACAGTATCGTTTGAGAGTAAATGGGAGAAAGACGAAGGTAATGAGAAGCAGTAGAAATGAGAACAGCGAGAAACTAAACATCATGATTGATGCTCACGAAGTCACTGAAGTTAAGGAATTCTGCTACCTAGGCAGTAAAACAACCAATGACGGACGGAGCAAGGAGGACATCAAAAGCAGACTCTCTATGGCAAAAAAGGCATTTCTGGCCAAGAGAGGTCTACTAATATCAAATACCGGCCTTAATTTGATGAAGAAATTTCTGAGGATGTTTGTCTGGAGTACAGCATTGTATGGTAGTGAAACATGGACTGTGGGAAAACCGGAACAGAAGAGAATCGAAGCATTTGAGATGTGGTGCTATAGACGAATGTTGAAAATTAGGTGGACTGATAAGGTAAGGAATGAGGAGGTTCTACGCAGAATCGGAGAGGAAAGGAATAGGTGGAAAACACTGATAAGGAGAAGGGACAGGATAATAGGACATCTGCTAAGACATGAGGGAATGACTTCCATGGTACTAGAGGGAGCTGTAGAGGGCAAAAACTGTAGAGGAAGACAGATTGGAATACGTCAAGCAAATAATTGAGGACGTAGGTTGCAAGTGCTACTCTGAGATGAAGAGGTTAGCACAGGAAAGGAATTAGTGGCGGGCCGCATCAAACCAGTCAGTAGACTGACGACAAAAAAAAAAAAAAAAAAAAAAAAAAAAAAAAAAAAAAAAAAAAAAACAGAAGAGAGTAACGATCAAAGTCCGAAAACAATTTATTGGACTTTTGAATTAACCAAAACAAATTCTCCAAGTATAACACCAACACAAAACAGAATCACAACTACATACAAGAATAACATAGAAAACAACTGAAATAATTTCCTACCAGTCTCCGCCAGAGATCAGCGAGAAGATCCAAGCTGGGCTGTCGGGGTGGCAGCTATCCACGTTTGCTGGCGGCCGATGAACTGCCGAGGTGCGGCCGAGCGCCAGCCTTTATAGCGCTTCGGCGGATGAGTACCTGGGAACTATTTTCCATCACGTGGTTAGACGTGTGAAAATAGTTCCGGGATCTGTAGCGACATCTTCCTTATGTTTATGTGCGCTGGTATTGGCCGCTGGTGTCTTTGCTGTGGTGTCTATGCTGTGTTGTTGTTGTTGTTGTTGTTGTTGTTGTTGCTGTTGCTGTGGCCGTTCATCAGTATTGCCTGTCGGTTGTGTAGTGCTTCGGTGTGCCTGCGAGGCGGTCAACCCGCGGCCGCAGGCTGTCAGTTTGGTTGCCGATATTCTAGGCGCCGTGATGTCTGGCAGATTACGTGTCCGGATAGGACAATAAAAAATAGTTGTTTCCTTAAGAGGTGCCAATGATCCCCACAGGAATATCAGCAGTTTAAGCTTTATCTATCTGAGGAGGACTGTGTGCATTTATGTAGACGGTGTGGTGGAATTTGACCAACGTTTTACTACATTAATTCTGCGTATAAATTATCTCTCCATGAACCAGGAACCACAGACCATGTCGACGGTGCGGTGGCTTCCGTGCCTCAGCGATACAGACAGCCGTACTGCAGGTGCAACCACAACGGAGGAGTATCTGTTGTGAGGCCAGACTAACGTGTAGTCCCTGAGGAGGGCAGCCGCCTTTCCAGCAGTTCCAGGAGCAACAGCCTGAATGATTTATTGACCTGGATTTGTAACATTGACCAAAATGGCCTTGATGTGCTGGTACTGCGAACGGCTGAAAGCAAGGGGAAACTACAGCTACAATTCTTCACGAGAGCATGCAGCTGTACTCTACGGTTAGATGATGATGGTATCCTCTTATCTGGAGGTAAAATAGTGCCCCAATCGCATCTCCGGCCGTGAGGATGTCGTCATCAGGTGAAACAAAACTGGCATTCTACGGATCGGAGAGTGGAATGTTAGATCCCTTAATCGCTTAGGTAAGAAAATTTAAAGAGGGGATTCGGCAGGTTGAAGTTATAGTGGGAATTAGTGAAGTTCGGTGGCAGGAAGTAGAAGACTTCTCCTCTGGTGGATACAGGGTAATAAATACAAAGTCAAATAGGGGTAACTCAGGAATAGATTTAATAATGAATAAGAAAATGGAAAAGCGGGTAGGCAACTATGAACAGCATAGTGAAAGCATTATTGTAGCAAAGACTGACAAGAATCCAATACACACCACAGTAGCAAAAGTTTATATACCAACTAGATCCGGAGATGAAGAGACTGAAAAAATGTATCATGATGTAAAATGAATTATTTAGTTAGTAAAGAGAGATGAAAATTTAATGATGGTGTGAGACTGGAATTCGTTAGTAAGAAAACGGAGAGAACGAAAAATTGTAAGTGAATATGATCTGGAGGACAATAATGAAAGAGGAAGGTGCCTCGTAGAATTTTGCACATAGCATACCGTAACCATCGGTAAAGCTCTGTTTAGGGATCATCAAAGAAGGTTCTGTAAGTAGAAGAGACATGCAGACACTGCAAGATTATAGACTGATTATATAATAGTACGGCAGAGATTTCGGAACCAGATTTTAAATTCTAAGACATTTGCAGGTGCAGATGTGGACCCTCGCTGCAATTTATTGGTTATGAACTGTAGATTAAAACTAAAGTAACTTAAAAATGGTAGGAAATAGAGCAGATGAGATCTGGATAAGTTCAGAGAACCATAAATTGTTGAGTGTTTCTGAGAGAGCATTGGGCAACCATTGACTAGAACATGGGGAAGAAATACAGAAGAAGATCGCTGGGTAGCTTTGAGAGATGAAATAATGAAGGGTTCCAATGGCACGAGCAGGATTCGAACCTGCGACTGTAGTGGTGTCGCGGTTCCACACTGTAGCGCCTAGAACCGCTCGGCCACTCCGGCCGGCAAGTAGTGAGGGAGCGGAGGATCAAACAAGCAAAAAGACAAGACGAAGTGGTAATCTTTCGATAACACTTAACTCACGCCAGCCAGGGTGGCCGTGCGGTTCTAGGCGCTTCAGTCTGGAACCGTGTGACCGCTACGGTCGCAGGTTCGAATCTTGACTCGGGCATGGATGTGTGTGATATCCTCAGGTTAGTTAGGTTTAAGTAGTTCTAAGTCCTAGGGGACTGATGACCTCAGAAGTCAAGTCACATAGTGCTCAGAGCCTATTGAGCTTAATTCATGAAATAAAATATAAAAACTGTCCAAGTGCAAGTAGGGTTGTCTTTGACTTTGTTGTTGTTGTTGTTGTTGTTGTTGTTACTGCATCTGGAGAGCGCTCAACATCGCGGTCATAAGCGTCTGTACGCTGACTGTGTGAGGCGAAAGGCGCTATAGCACAAAAAATGAGGATAGCTAAAATACAACGTAAGACCACATACACTCGCTTGTACTCTGTTACATGAACACACACGACTCTTCTGAACGGAACAATGGAGCAAGGCAGTCAAGGCAGACTACTACAAACAACGATATCTAATCTGAACAGCCACTAAGAGGCAAGTCCAGAAAAGAAGATGGGCAGATTATGAAAATAGTAACTGCATGAGTCAGTTGTTCTCTAATGTACTAAAACCTTCGACCTAAGAGCTTAGGGAGAAGGAAAGACAAAACACAAAAACGTAAAACACGTGTCACATTCAGCTCATTAACACCTACAACTGAGGGCAGCTCTGTCGGTAAACCAGCTTGATCCCTCTCGTCATTATATAAAATACTGTCTGTTAAAATGTGCCGAACAGTAATCAGCACGCCACATGCATCACAAAGAAGCGGTTCTTAACGTCTGAGAAGGAAGCCATGGTTCATGGGGATGTGTCCTATTCGAAGTCTCGCTAAACACACTTCATCAATTCCAATTTGCCGGAAGAAGCTTCGCCAGGAACTCAGTCTCTTATTGATCGCAACTTAATATCCGTCACGCCCAGCCACTCTTCCTCCCGAAGACGCATGACAGACCTTCGCAGCAATGACAGCGCAGCGCTCAGAGGGATAGCGCAGTCAATTACGTGGGGAAAGACAGATGCCTCCTTGACCGTGGTATCGGTGAACTCGTTCCCATGGATACCCACTTGTCCTGGAACCCAGCAGAATGAGACATTCTTTCCTTGTCGCTGCAAGTGCATGATGGCGGCGTGGATGTTCTGGACAGTTCTATCTGCTGGGTACACAAGCTGGATTGTCTGTAGCGCACTAAGCGACTCAGAGCGTATAAGGAATTTGGGTCCAAGTTCGTTTCATCTGATCCACAGCTTTAAGAATCGCACAGAATTCGGCATCAAAGATAGTAAACGCCATGAGGCAGAGGGAACGTAAAGACAGAGGCAGTAGAATGACAGAACAACCGACAGCATCCCCCCACCCCCCTCCTCTTTAGAACCTTCCGTGTACAGCACGGTAGAGTCCTGGTACTGACTTAAAATTGTAATAAATTAATTCTTAAAATCGTAACCGGGAGTGAACAACTTTTGCACTCTGTCACATCTAAAATTATTCTAGGTTTCAATGACAACCGGTGCGGAGCTTTGCACCAGCCCCTCCTCTGTATGTCTGGCAGAGACAATCCCAGATCGAATGGAAGCCGCTTTGCCCGTATGCCGGACGGATTCGTCCCTCGTGGACGAGTGCGATAGTCGCTCCGAGCATTCGCAGATATTAATGGCTGCGGGAAAAGCGAGCCAAGTCGGAAACGACCGGAGTTTGAGCCCCTGTTTAGCCTCAAGGAACCGCCGCCGAGCAGCTTATGGCGGATCCCATGCCACTGCGCAGAAGCTCGCTATAGGGCTCGTCCTACAAGTTCCTGTGGCCATGCTGATGCCCTCGTGGTGCATGGAGTCCAGCATCTTAGATATGTTGGCAGCGCCGAACCATGGACCGTACAGCCGTAATCAAGACCCGATCGCACGAAACCATTTTTGAGAGCAAGCAGTATCTATCTGCACCACAGTTTTTCCCATTCAATCACTTCATGATATTCAGCGCTTTAACGGCTCGTGTTTTGAGATCCTAAAGATTGTGCTTTAAAATGGAATGACGATATAAAATTAATCGTCGGGAAAGCAGATGCCAGACTTTCATTGGAAACATAAGGAAATGCAGTCCGCAAACAAAGGAAGTAGGTTACATGACGCTTGCTCGCCCACTCCTTGAATACTGCTCACCGGTGTTGGATCCGTACCAGATAGGGTTGATATAAAAGATAGAGAAAATCTAACGGAGAGCAGCGCAATTCGTTACAGGGTGATTTAGTAATCGCGAAAGCGTTACGAAGATGGCAGACAGACTCCAGTGGAAGACTCTGCAAGAGAGTGACGCTCAGTAGCTCGTTACGGGCTTTTGTTGAAGTTTCGAGAACACACCTTCACCGAGGAGTCAAGCAGTACATTGCTCCCTCCTACGTATATTTCGCGAAGAGGCCATGAGAATAAAATCAGAGAGATTAGAGCCCACACAGAGGCATGCCGACAATCTTTCTTTCCACGAAGAATACGAGACTCGAATAGAAGGAAGAACCGATATAGGTACTCAAGGTACCCTCCACCACACACCGTCAGGTGGCTTGCGGAGTGTGGATGTAGATGTAGATTTGGGAGCCAAGTAAGTATGATATCAAATAAGAGACCTACAACCACACCATCTCTTTAAAATGTAAAACAGTATCCCACAGCCTTAGTTCCGGAGGTGTAAAAAATATAACGATCACGATTCAAATGAATACATGCTGTTTTCTCTGAGAAGAAATTAAAACCTTTCCGCCGGAGACCATTCTTCCAGTCGCTTAGGTGTCAACTGTAACTGACGAAAGGGAGATATGGGACTAGAAGTGGAAGAGACATAGAAAACTCAACCACAAACAATGAGTACTGCTCAGGACTCCTCACTGCAGACGACATGTCATTGATTGCAATTGCGAATAAAGTCGCGCATAAAACACTCCCCTGTGGGATACCATGAACTTAGAAAATCTAAGGGAAGGTGTTTTCCTGACTCTGTACCGAAAACAACATTCAGAAAGAAAGGACTGCAGGGAAATAGGGAGGCGGCCACAAAAGACCCAGTACGTAGCTGAGAAAGTATATTTGATCCCCACGTAGTATCGAATGCCCTTTCAGTGTCAAAATATGTGGATATTAAATGCTGCTTTCATAGGAGTGCGTCATGTATGGTCGCCTGCAGGAGGATGAAGTTCTTGAGAATGAAGCGATATCGTCGTAACTGCCGTCTGCTTCACGTCTGCTGTGCAGCGACCTACCTTAATTTAAGTATTAACTGTATTTTTCTTACTTGTCACTTCTTCCGTGCGTTTTTGCTTTTAGGAAGCTTTAATTGTAATAGTGCTTCATAGATTTCGTGTTTGTTTTGAATACAGTCAGAGAGAGTCCCTTTAGTCAACCATAGTGCCAGTAGTGCTAGTGTTTGTTTTCAATACAGTCCAGAGACAGGAAGTGCTGTTTTCATTGTTGTCTACAAGAAGTGGCTAATAACCACAGTTTAGTCAACAATCAGCTGCCTTTAGTGAATTAGCAGTCTAGTTAAAAGATGATTAACACTCTACAGTAAATTGATTTCTTGGGATGCATAGGATGTGTGACTGCTGTGTACGGACGCAGGAGGAGCTGGCCACTGTTCGCGAACAGCTGAACGTGTTGATGGCCGCGGTCAGCTGACGTCAGGCTGCTGCCTCGGAGTGTAGCGGCAGTGGGGAGTCTGGTGCGTCGCATGATACACCCCAGGTATTACATGCTTCACCCACTGTCCCTGCTGTAGGGACATCTTCGCGGGTACAGGGCGCGGTTGGGCCACCCTCTCCCCAAGGGGAGTGGCGGGTTCAGTGACGTTCGCGGCGCACGAGGTGGAGGGTAAATGGGGAGGCTGGCCGTGTGGCATCGCCCGCTCTGCCTATGAGTGGACAGCAAGGTCCGAGTAGGCACACGCGGAGGCGTTTATTAGTTATTGGGAGCTCCAGTGTTAGGCGGGTGATGGAGCCCATTAGGGAAATAGCGGAAAGGTCGGGGAAGAAGGCCAGTGTTCAGTCTGTCTGCTGCCGGAGGGTCTCATCCGAGATGTGGAGGAGGCCCTACCGGCGGCGGTAGAGAGCACTGGGTGCACCCGAATGCAAATTGTTGCTCATGTCGGCACCACAGTTCTATGTACTGACTTGGCAGAAAATCCTAAGAAATTTTGGACATATGTCAAAGCGGTAGGTGGATCAAAACAAAATGTCCAGACACTCTGTGACCAAAATGGTACTGAAACAGAGGATGCCAGACTAAAGGGCGAAATACTCAATTTCTTTTTCCAAAGCTGTTTCACAGAGGAAGACCGGACTGTAGTTCCTTCTCTAGATTGTCGTACAGATGACAAAATGGTAGACATCGAAATAGACACCAGAGGGACAGAGAAACAATTACAATCGCTCAAAAGAGAAAAGGCCGCTGGACCTGATGGGATACCAGTTCGATTTTACACAGAGTACGCGAAGGAACTTGCCCCCTTCTTGCAGCGGTGTACCGTAGGTCTCTAGAAGAGCGTAGCGTTCAAAAAGATTGGAAAAGGGCACAGGTCATCCCCATTTTCAAGAAGAGACGTCGAACAGATGCACAGAACTATATATCTCTAACGTCGATCATTTGTAGAATTTTGGAACACGTATTATGTTCGAGTATAATGACTTTTCTGGAGACTAGAAATCTACTCTGTAGGAATCAGCACGAGTTTCGAAAAAGACGATCGTGTGAAACCCCAACTCGCGCTATTCGTCCACGAGTTCACAGAGGGCCATAGACACGGTTTCACAGGTAGATGCCGTGTTTCTGGACTTCTGTAAGGCGTTCGATACAGTTCCCCACAGTCGTTTAATGAACAAAGTAGGAGCATATGGACTATCAGACCAATTGTGTGATTGGATTGAAGAGTTCCTAGATAACAGAACGCAGCATGTCATTCTCTTCCGAAGTAAGAGTGATTTCAGGCGTGCCGCAGGGGAGAGTCGTAGAACCGTTGCTATTCACAATATACATAAATGATCTTGTGGATAACATCGGAAGTTCACTTAGGCTTGTTGTAGATTATGCTGTGGTATATCGAGAGGTTGTAACAGTGGAAAATTGTACTGAAATGCAGGAGGATCTGCAGCGAATTGACGCATGGTGCAGGGAATGGCAATTGAATCTCAATGTAGACAAGTGTAATGTGCTGCGAATACATAGAAAGATAGATCCCGTATCATTTAGCTACAAAATGGGCCAGCAACTGGAAGCAGTTAATTGCATAAATTATCTGGGGGTACGCATTAGGAGTGATTTAAAATGGAATGATCATATAAAGTTGATCGTCGGTAAAGCAGATGCCAGACCGAGATTCATTGGAAGAATCCTAAGGAAATGCAATCCGAAAACAAAGGAAGTAGGTTACAGTACAGTTGTTCGCCCACTGCTTGAATACTGCTCAGCAGTGTGGCATCCGTACCAGATAGGGTTGATAGAAGAGATAGAGAAGATCCAACGGAGAGCAGCGCGCTTTGTTACAGGATCATTTAGTAATCGCGATAGCGTTACGGAGATGATAGATAAACTCAAGTGGAAGACTCTGCAGGAGAGACGCTCAGTAGCTCGGTACGGGCTTTTGTTAAAGTTTCGAGAACATACCTTTACCCAAGAGTCAAGCAGTATATTGCTCCCTCCTACGTATATCTCGCGAAGAGACCATGAGGATAAAATCAGAGAGATTAGAGCTCACACAGAAGCATACCGACATTCCTTCTTTCCACGAACAATACGAGACTGGAATAGAAGAGAGAACCGATAGAGGTACTCAGGGTACCCTCCGCCACACACCGTCAGGTGGCTTGCGGCGTATGGATGAAGATGTAGATCTTCTGAATCGACATTGTAAATGACTGAGGAGACTATGCGGGAGTTGATCATCCGCTCTTAGCGTCTTTCCTACACAGCTGGCAAGAGCGATGTTCCGATAACTGCTTACGAGTGTGCGGTCTTTCCCTGGTTTAAGAATAGGGACAGTTATGAATTCCCTCCAAGGAGCAGGGTATTCCCCATTTCTCCATATCTTACTAAATACAGCAAGTAAGACTTCGTTGGATTCAAGGTTAAGATGCCGTTGCATACCATAATGCATAAAGTCTGGCCCCGGAGCGATCTCGCGGGCTGCAGCTAACACTGTGTCCAATTCCCACATGGAGAACGGAAGGTTATAGGCTTTGCCATAGTTGGAGGCTAAAGCAAGATGTCTCTTCTCCCAAACTTCGCGACAGGCGTACAAACCTTCAACTGGTCACAGGGACGATGTTACATCGTAAAAGTATCGCGCCATGTTGGCTGCGAGCGTTACTTCCAGAACTCCATTTTCCTTCACGGCAGCTAATGGACAGGACATACTTTTCCCAGATATCTTGCTTACGGATTTCCATTCTGCAGTGGAACCGATTAATGGACTTAAACTCGAGCCATATTTGTTTCTCGCTATCCTTCACTGTTCGTCGGGCTTTGGCTCTCACTAACTGAAGGCTCGAACATTCTCTGATGTTGAACGATGCACGAACCTGCGCACCGCTGTTCGCCGGTCCCGTATAGGGCAACGTCACTGATCATTCCACCAAGGAACAGGTTGCCTTCTGTGACGACCAGACGGTTTAGGTATAGATGCATGAGCGCCAGCGTGGATTACATCGGTTATGTGACCCACCTAGTTGTGGTCGCTCTCCCTGTGCTCAAGCACAGATAGCTGGCTTTAAAGAGTTCAGCTCACCTTGGATAGCAGCGACTTGGGTGGTTTTCCCTCACGCTCCTTTCCTTGTAAAAGACGCACAACAATAAGAAAGTGGTAACTGGAGCGGGGGTCGTCTGCCACCTCCCATTCCTGCGAGAGCAGGAGAGCAAAGTGACAAATCAATGGCGGAGAATGTCCCTGTTGCTGTGCAAAAATGTCATGGAGCCCATATTCAAGAGACTCGTGGTGTCGGATCGTAATACACTTCCAACCGCTAGTCCCATGAGGCAGATGCAGAGACTACACTACAGAATATTATGAGCTTTAAGATTCTCTAAGAGCACAAATGGTGGCGGAAGCTGGTCGATCAACTGGGAAAGTGCAACAGAAGGTTACCTGTAAGGACACAAAAAGCACAGTGACAGCAACTACCGGTTGTGTGCTGTTTAGACACGCACACAGTAGTAGCGAGTTTCGCTCCCAGTACTTTAGGTACTGTTCCACTGCACTTTGACTTCATGGCGGCTTTCCCTTGTTGGCTGAAACACAGGAAGGTCCCTGAATACCAATTGGTTCCATTGGTACAGTTGCTGTTGGGGGCAGTGGCTCCACATTGTCAGTCTGAGGAGTTTGTGTAACTGAGTCTCTGGCAAGCGCAGTGTTACCAGAGCCTGGCTGTTGGCATCTGCAGCAACAGGAGCACGTAATGGTAGGCGCCTCTTCCGATTGTGTCGTCACTCTAACTTTAACAACGGGCTGTTTCACATCTACATCTAAATGATTACTCTGCAATTCACATTTAAGTGCTTGGCACAGGTTTCATCGAACCACAATCATACTATCTCCCTACCATTCCACTCCCGAACAGCGCGTGGGAAAAACGAACTCCTAAACCTTTCTGTTCGAGCTCTGGTTTCTCTTAGTTTATTTTGATGATCATTTCTACCTATGTAGGTTGGGCTCAACAAAATATTTTCGCATTCGGAAGAGAAAGTTGGTGACTGAAATTTCATACATAGATCTCGCCGCAACGAAAACGTCTTTTCTTTAATGACTTCCATCCCAACTCGCGTATCATATCTGCCACACTCTCTCCCCTATTACGTGATAATACGAAACGAGCTGCCCTTTTTTGCACCCTTTCGATATCTTCCGTCAATCCCACCTGGTAAGGACCCCACACCGCGCAGCAATATTCTAACGGAGGACGAACGAGTGTAGTGTAAGTTCTCTCTTCAGTGGACTTGTTGCATCTTCTGTCCTGCCAATAAAACGCAACCTTTGGCTCCCCTTCCCCACAATATTATCTATGTAGTCTTTCCAACTGAAGTTGTTCGTAATTTTAACACCTAGGTGCTTACTTGCATTGACAGCCTTTAGAATTGTACTATTTATCGAGTAATCGAATTCCAACGGATTTCTTTTGGAACTCATGTGGATCACCTCACACTTCTCGTTATTTAGCGTCAACTGCCACCTGCCACACCATACAGCAATCTTTTCTAAATCGCTTTGCAACTGATACTGTTTCACAGCTGATGCAAGTGAGATAGCAAATGATTGGGGGCTGTATGGATTTAAACAGGTTGCTTTTGCGTATGACACGCGGCGTGTAAATTTAAGTTCTTGACTTCTCTTTTCGTCCTCACAGATGGGGCACACTCTATTTCAGACTGAAATTAACACGCACTGATGGAGCTGAACATTCCACACCTGGTTCATGAGCTGCTTGACCACAGTTCACACAGATAGCACGGCCATGACACGGTAGTATGACCAAGTCTTTGACAATTGAAACACCGCTAGGGATTTCGAAAAAAAAGGGCGAACTGCTACGAGTAAGAAACCTGCCTTAATGTAGCTGGGCTGGTCTTGCGTATTGAAAGTTAGGATGAAAGTAAGCTTTGTTTCAAGCTGCCCATTCACTCTCTTCTTCACATTTTGAACTTTCGTAACACCTTCGTTTTTCCAATTCCTTCTGTAAGACACTGATGTCCTCATCCATGAGATCTTCACATGTTACCACCCCACGGCTGGAATTTAAGGTTGCATGCAGTTAAAAAGTGAAAGGGTATTCACCCAGTGCTGTGGCTTTAAGAATTCTCTCTACTTGCCCAGAAGTGGCCGTTTCAATCAACAATGCACCATTATGGAGTCATTTTATAGACTTCAGCCCACTCGTAATACCGTCTAAAATTCTAAATCATTCTGTATGCAGAATGGCGTCACCTAAGCAATGGTGCCCTCGGCTGTTTTAACTATCACAAAAACATTTCGGCACACCCATGTCCTGTTACTACAATTGATTCTGCATTTCTGAGGAGTATGTTCAGGAGAGGTACCCTCACGGCTCACCAGTGGCCCACGCGATCCACTGGGAGCAGTTTTTGAAGAATTAAGAGGATCAATGGTCGTCCCACGAGCAGCTAGGGAACAGGTCCAATCAGAGCCCAACTTGCCTGGGTAAGCCTTGTACTACTGAGACGCGGAAGATGCCACATAGGATAGGTCATATACACTACTGGAAATTGAAATAAGAACACCGTGAATTCATTGTCCCAGGAAGGGAAAACTTATTGACACATTCCTGGGGTCAGATACATCACATGATCACGCTGACAGAACCACAGGCACACAGACACAGGCAACAGAGCATGCACAATGTCGGCACTAGCGCAGTGTATATCCACCTTTCGCAGCAATGCAGGCTGCTATTCTCTTATGGAGACGATCGTAGAGATGCTGGATGTAGTCCTGTGGAACGACTTGCCATGCCATTTCCACCTGGCGCCTCAGTTGGACCAGCGTTCGTGCTGGACGTGCAGACCACGTGAGACGACGCTTCATCCAGTCCCAAACATGCTCAATGGGGGACAGATCCGGAGATCTTGCTGGCCAGGGTAGTTGACTTACACCTTCTAGAGCACGTTGGGTGGCACGGGATAAATGCGGACGTGCATTGTCCTGTTGGAACAGCAAGTTCCCTTGCCGGTCTAGGAATGGTAGAACGATGGGTTCGATGACGGTTTGGATGTACCGTGCACTATTCAGTGTCCCCTCGACGATCACCAGAGGTGTACGGCCAGTGTAGGAGATCGCTCCCCACACCATGATGCCGGGTGTTGGCCCTGAGTGCCTCGGTCGTATGCAGTCCTGATTGTGGCGCTCACCTGCACGGCGCCAAACACGCATACGACCATCATTGGCACCAAGGCAGAAGCGACTCTCATCGCTGAAGACGACACGTCTCCATTCGTCCCTCCATTCACGCCTGTCGCGACACCACTGGAGGCGGGCTGCACGATGTTGGGGCGTGAGCGGAAGACGGCCTAACGGTGTGCGGGACCGTAGCCCAGCTTCATGGAGACGGTTGCGAATGGTCCTCGCCGATACCCCAGGAGCAACAGTGTCCCTAATTTGCTGGGAAGTGGCGGTGCGGTCCCCTACGGCACTGCGTAGGATCCTACGGTCTTGGCGTGCATCCGTGCGTCGCTGCGGTCCGGTCCCAGGTCGACGGGCACGTGCAGCTTCCGCCGACCACTGGCGACAACATCGATGTACTGTGGAGACCTCACGCCCCACGTGTTGAGCAATTCGGCGGTACGTCCACCCGGCCTCCCGCATGCCCACTATACGCCCTTGCTCAAAGTCCGTCAACTGCACATACGGTTCACGTCCAGGCTGTCGCGGCACGCTACCAGTGTTAAAGACTGCGATGGAGCTCCGTATGCCACGGCAAACTGGCTGACACTGACGGCGGCGGTGCACAAATGCTGCGCAGCTAGCGCCATTCGACGGCCAACACCGCGGTTCCTGGTGTGTCCGCTGTGCCGTGCGTGTGATCATTGCTTGTACAGCCCTCTCGCAGTGTCCGGAGCAAGTATGGTGGGTCTGACACACCGGTGTCAATGTGTTCTTTTTTCCATTTCCAGGAATATATATATATATATATATATATATATATATATATATATATATATATATATAGGTTGATGCCATCGTCACGATCCTGGCGGTTAAACAGAGATCCCCGGCCCCAGCGACACACAATATTCAACCGCTGTGCCGCACGGTGGTCGTTGAAGCATGCCCAGAGCTTACGGTGACAAAGGACTGGCGGCGCTCACCAGTCTCCAACTGGGAGAGCCAGGGTTCGCCAAGACCGTACTCAGCAAATGAATGCTGAGCCCCCTGAAGGGGCGAACAGGACACACGCTCCAAGGGATCTGTACGAAGTTAATTATGTATATAGACAGTTCATCTACTCAGGGAATCGATAATATTTTTGCCTGTATTCGATATTGATACCGGCAACATATCGGGACCAGAGATTCCAAGGCTTTCGAGAGTCTTTCAGTTTCAAGTCTGACGGCAGATAACAAATGTCAAAAGAAACATTTTTTTCCTATGATATAATTACAAATTAAGAATTTTCTGATTTTATTCCATCAGTTGCGCTTGGAAACCATGCTTTCTGCCAAATTTCATTGTTCTACGTCAACGGAACGTATGCTATTGCTCTTAATGTGTGAGTTGTTGGGTATCAAAGTTTGTGACATAAATGGCCGATCTCATGGTTCCACTGATTTATGAGCTTACATTTATTATACTCCCAAGCAACCATAGACCTTAGTATGTGACACGAATTTCAACTGGATGCGTGCACCCGTTCCTGAGGAAAACACACACACACACACACACACACACACACACGCCCGAGGGAGAACTTGAATTTCAGACGGGGGAAACCGCGATAACCATGGCCGCTACACCGGGCGGCACAAACGTCTAAAATGTGAGATTGACAGGAAGTGCAAAATGGGTAGAGGACAAATGTAAGGATTTAGCATCCTATGTCACTAGGGGAAGGATAGAGACCGCCTACAGGAGAATTCAGAGACTTTTGGAAAAAGGAGAATCAACTGTATGAATATCAAGAGGCTTTTGACAATATTGACTGGAATACTCTCTTTGAAATTCTGAAGGTAGCAGGGATAAAGTAAAGCAGCGAAAGGCTGTTTAAGACTTCTGCATAAAGCAGACGGCAGTTATAAGAGTCGAGGGACACGAAAGGGAAGCAATGGTTGAGAAGGGACTGAGATAGGGTTGTAACCCAGCCCAGTTGTTATTCGATCTGTACACTGAACAAGAGGTAAAGGAAACCAAAGAAAGATTTGGAACAGGATTAAACTTCTGGAAGAAGAAATAAAAACTGAGTTTTACCGATGACAGTGTAAGTCTGTCAGAGATAGTAAAGGACTCGGAAGAATAGTTGAATGGAGTGGACAGTGTCGTGAAAGGAGGATGTAAGATCAACATGAACAGAAGCAAAATAAGGGTAATGGAATGTAGTCGAATTAAATACGGTGTGCTGAAGGAAGTAGATCAGGAAACGAGACACTTAAAGTAGTAAATGAGTTCTTCTATTTGGGGACCAAAATAACTGATGACGACTGAAGTAGAGCGGTTATAAAATTTAGACTCGAAATGGCTAGCAAAGAGCTTCTGAAGAAGACAAATTTGTTAAAATCGAATATAGATTTAAGTGTTAGGAAGCCATTTCTGAAAGTATTGACATGGAGTGCAACCATTTATAGAAGTGAAACATAGACGATAAACAGCTTAGCCAAGTAGAGAATAGAATCGTCTGAAACGTGATGCAACAGAAGAATACTGAAGATTAGATGGGCAGATCACGCAACTAACGGGATGGCGCTGAGCAGAAATGGGGAGAAAAGAAATTTGTCTCACAGCCTGACTAGAAGAAGCAAGCGCTTGATAGGGCACGTTCTGAGACATCAAGGAATCAGCGGTTTAATTTAGTAGTGCGGGAAAGAGTGTGGGGGGAGAGGTGAGGGAGAAAAATTGTAGAGGGAGGCCAAGAGATTAAAACAGTAACCAAATCCGGAAGAATCTAAGTTGCAGTAGTAGTTCGTAGATCAAGGGAGTTGAACAGGGTAGAGTAGCATGGAGAACTGCATCAAACCGTTTTTGAGACTGAATACCAAAACAGTATGAAGTATTTGAACTACATTCGTCTCCTAAATTGCGTGGCAGTGAATCAAGATTCATGGAAACGAGTCCCTTCACAGAGTTTTGAAGCAAGTAAATCTTGATATTCGCATGAGTTTTCAGTTAGCAACGTGTGTCAAGTACAACGGGCCACAAACCGCTGCCTGGACTACCCCCTCAGTCGTCCCCTTGCCGCAAATGTTTAATATGCTTCTGTGCAGGTTCAGGTGGCGTATTATACGCCTCTGCAGCTCGACGCAGAACACTAAGCCTTTACAAGCACCGCCGTCCTGTCCTCCATGCGTAGTTCTGCAGGGTACGCAACGCCAAGTACATAATATTTGCCACAGTTGTTCCTCAGACGATAAATGAAAATGAGGCCTCATGTAGTGCTGTTCGTATTGCAGACTCCCTGAGGCAAAAAGCCTGTAAATGTACAGTTTATTATTTGTAAAGGTAGTAAATTTAAAATTCGAACATGTGATCTATAATATATGCATTCAGTTCCATACCACATATTTCTGCTATCCACACTAGCAAGAAAATGTTTAGTTTTCGCGGCATGAAATTATTGTATGCGTAACCGTTTTTGATGATCAATGAAGTGAAGAAACCTCTTGATTCTGACTGATTTATCTTTAGACAGTACAAACTACAGGGGTTGGAGAAATATTTGCAAACACAGCGAGAAATGTACGCTTGCATATAAATGTAGATCCTAGCCAAGCCCGCAGTTTACGGTGTTGCACTCTGAGATGACAAGTCGTGGGATGGCGATATGCAAATATACGGATGGCGGTAGTATAGCGTGCACGAGAAAAAAAAAAGAGCAGTGCATTGGAAGATTTACGATGCGATTGTGGTGGCACGACGTGAATTAACAGACTTGGGACACGGAATGGTAGCTGGAGTTACATATGGGACGTTCCATTTCAAAAATCGTTAGCGAATACACTATTCTGATATCGACAGTCTCAAGAGTGCGCCGAGAATACCAAATTACCGGCATTATGACTCGCCACGGAAATGCAGTGGCCGACGGCTTTTGCTTAACGACCGAAGGCAGCGGCGTTTGTGTATAATTGTCAGTGTTAACAGACAAGCAACACAGCGTAGAATAACCGTAGGAATCCATGTGGGATGTTCCATCATCTTTCGGGGGTGCTCTCGGGACAGCGACAATTCTTCTTGCATGTGGGATGTTCGACGAACGTGTCCGTTAGCTCAGTGCGGCAAAACCTAGCTTGAATTGATTATGGCAGCAGACGACCGACGAGAGCGCCTTTGCTAACAGCACGACAACGCCTGCAGCACCTCTCCTGCGCTCGTGATCGTATTGGTTGGACCATAGGTGATTGGAAAACTGTGGCCAGTTAGATAAGCCCCGATTGCAGTTGGCAAGAGCTGATGGTAAGATTCAAGTGTGCACTAACCTCACGCAGCCTTGCACCCAAGTTGTTAACAAGGCAGTGTGCAGGAGGGTGTTGGCTCCATAATGCTGTGCTCTGCGTTTATATCAAATACACCGGGTCCTCTGGCCCAACTGAATTAAATCAATGACTAAATGGTTATGTTCCGCTACTTGGAGACAATTTGTAGAAATCGATGAAATTCATGTCCCCAAATACCGATAGACGTTTTGTGAATGAGAATGAGCCATATTCCCAGTCCACAATTGTTTGCGATTGGTTTGGAGAACATTCTGGACAGTTCCAGCGAATGTTCTGGCGATTGACCATTTAGGGGACGTTATCGAGAGGCCGGTTCGTCCACAAAGCCGTGCACCTGCAAAAAATCAATTATGGACAGCTATAGAGGCAGCATGGCTCAGTATCTGTGCAGGCGACTTCCAGTGATCAGTTACTCAAAACGACAGTTACCAACCGTTCACAGGCAGGGTGACGAGTCCAGCGAGCGACAAAAAGTTGTAAATTGCCCTGAAGATGACCCCATCGAGGGTTGAAACCAGTTGGCGGCAAAATAAATAATGCCATTGTGACTGTCATTTTGAATAATTGATAACAAGTAAATCAATCGATGTTATCTCAACACAATTATGTTGTCTAAACATTTAGGCTTCCAGTGACTTGTTAAGCCCGTGCCACGTCGAGTTGCTGCACTAGGCAAGGTAAAAGGAGATGCGACACGATATTAGGAGGTACCCTGACTTCTATCATCTCAGTGTATCTGACCACGAACGGCAACTGTGCAGTGTCCTAAATACGTTGCACGTATCAGTCGCGTGGTCACAGTAGTGTTCTGTTAGTTGCGAATGGATTATGTCGGAGCGAAATGGAGTCGAACACGAGAAAATTGTTGGTGTTCGTATGGTGAATGCTCCCGTAACCAAGGTAGTCGATGTGATTGGAGTTTTGAGTGAAGCTGTATCGAATATTTATCCCGGATACGGGGAAAACAGGAGAACATCATCCAGTAAGTCACAACACGGACGAAATTTTGTGTCGAGTGGTCGTGACGGGCGATCTTTGAAGAGGACTGTAACGAAATTACAGGAGGAATTAAATATCGCGGTCTCGAAACCTGTCAGCAGCGAAACAAGACGAAGGGTGCTCCAGAAGCAGGGAGTAGCAGGCTAGCGGGATGTCCGCAGCTCGTGGTCGTGCGGTAGCGTTCTCGCTTCCCACGCCCGGGTTCCCAGGCTCGATTCCCGGCGGGGTCAGGCGTTTTCTCAGCCTCGTGATGACTGGGTGTTGTGTGATGTCCTTAGGTTAATTAGGTTTAAATAGTTCTAAGTTCTAACGGACTGATGACCATAGATGTTAAGTCCCATAGTGGTGAGAGCCCTGTGAACCATTTTTGCTAGTGGAATATCCAGAACCACTAACCAGTGATGCAAAGGTCCGTAACAGGTAAACGTGGTGCCAAAACGATGAAATCTGGGCTTTGGAACGATGGAATAATCCCATTTGGTCTGACGCGTTTTCTTTAATACTGTTTCTAACTTCTGGTCGATCTTACGATCCAAGATCGAAACATGGCAGGAGTTCAGCGATGATTAGGCAGGCATAACGGTAGTGTTCCATGGACACCATGGTTACACTGCATGGTCGCATTACTTCAAAGTGTTATTTCACAATCCTGCCTAATCAGGCCCATCTCATGGTACACTGTTCTCGAATGGCGATTCTGTGATCCAAGGTGACAGGGGCGCTTTCCGCAGAGCTCGCATCGTCCAGGACTTGTTTCCTGAGCATGAAGGTGAACTGTCTCATCCCCCCTGTTCGCCATCAGATCTCAATATTACTGGTTGTTTTTGATCTACTTCGGTAGAAGAGTGCATTTTCGCTATTCGCCTGCATCATCGTTACTTTACCTTACCACCATTTTGAGGTGTAAGATTACCATCAAAACCATACAGCAGCTACATTTATCCATTCTGAGGCAACTACAAGCTGTTTTCAGTGCCAGCAGGTATCCTACACCATATTAGGCATGGTAATGTCTTGTGTTTTTGGTGTTTCCAAATGTTTGTTCAGCCGATGTACGATAACAAGGAACTGAAACAAATTGTTAAGGAAACATGAACCAATCATATTACATTTTGAAGTAATTAAGCGGTACGAAATCTATTAGTAACACGAAAAAGTAGACTACCTCAATGCTCACATTTTACTGGAGCGATTTAATGTTGCAATGTAAGATATTAGAATTCAAAGTTGTCGTCGACTCATCTTTACTGATGCATACGGTTTTGTTCCTGTACTCCTTATTCGTGCTACAGATATTTTATTGAGTATATTTTATATATTTGAGCAACCAACATGAAACTTATTATAATTGTAGCATACTCTCAGTATGCCGACGATACTGATGTGTTGCTAAAATTTCTGGGATATCTGAGGGTGACAGCTAGTTACTATCGAAACGGGTCATGAAATAAACTATTTCACAGCAAGCTATCTTGGCTTCTCATATTATACATTATCTTAATGCAGTGATCATTATGTGTTGAATGGTTGTTGGCTACTAAAAATTTGTGATCTCATAGGAAACACTGTTCAGCTCCATTGCTCAGATAGCTGAAAGTTTCTGTACTAATTCTAGTGAACGGGTACAACTTCGATAGTGACTTTCTTAACTGCGAATATATATATATATATAGCGAATTCTTTGCGAACATTCCTCTCGTGATATATTTCACGCAAAGCGCTCCTTCTTCGTCTCTTGTCTTCTAATTAAGGCTAATGGAGTTGTCTTATTCTCTGGCACCATAATTCATCAGTTTTTGGGCGCTGTTACCAAGCAGCTGGTCGGCTTAAGTTACAGCGGAAGTTTGTCTCTGGCGCTCAGCCCTAGCCAGCTTGGTGCCTGAAGCTGCTACTTGTGACTGGAAAGTCACCCGGTGTTGGTGGCTTTCGTCGCGTCCTGACGATCCACAGCTGTCGCTTCCTGACGCTGTCATGAGGAGGAGGGGGGGGGGGGGGGGGCAATTGTCAAAACAAGAATCCCGAGCCAGTGTTCGCGTTTCTAAGGATCTCGCCCATCCAAAAACATTTTCCAAGGAAAATGAGTGTTTCACTGGACAAATTAACAACACTGTATTAAGCTATGCGTGCCTCTGGAGGAGGAGGGTTGTACTCCGACAAAACCCAAAAAAATTCCCTTCTGTTTGTTGGTAACAAGTCGTCAAAGATTGCCAAAACCCTTGGAAATTTAAAATTAAAATGGTTTTCAATCTCACAAGGTAGGTGTTCCAACAGTGAGAGTCGTATTTGCGTGGAACGTACATAGTGGGTTCAGTTTAGTAATTATAAACGTACATGATCTGTGTACTACGTACGTCATTGCTTCACACGCAAATACAGCACTACACTGCCAGCTATATTGTATTGCAAGATGGGTTGTTTACGGTTGGTTCATTCACACAGTCCCACTCTTGTTGTGCAAAAAAAAAAAAAAAAAAAAAAAAAAAATATGGCTCTGAGCACTGTGGGACTTAACATCTGAGATCATCAGTCCCCTAGAAATTAGAGCTACTGAAACCTAACTAACCTAAGGACATCACACACATGCATGCCCGAGGCGGGGTTCGAACCTGCTACCGTAGCGATCTCGCGGTTCGACTGAAGCGCCTCGAACCGCTCAGCCTCAACGGCCGACCTGTTGTGGATTCTGTTAAATATTCAGGTATATTTAAATTACAATAGTGAGTTATTTACAATCGTACCGTTAGTACACTTATTCAAATAATTAAAAGTTTTGACATTACTCTTATAAACTTCCGTTTTTCGGCCAGAATGCGTCTCATCAAACCAATTCATGTCATGGACATGTTAAGAAACAATGCCTGACAGATAACAATGGAATTTAAGACCTTTCTTTAGCGAATACACTATTTTAACTCATTAATGATAATTTACTTGGGGAAATATGTCTGTAAAATGTGCGTTAGATGTTAACGATTAGAATCGCTTTCAGGAAGAATGTGCTTATGGGGCCGTAACAATTGAAAGTGTGAATGAAGGTTATTCTACCAACGAGGATGAGCTACCATCACCAGACAGAGCTAAACAAAACGAATTGACAGAAACCACGGTAGAGAGACGTAATAAAATGTGTGAACATGCAGGCATTTAATACAACTGCAGTAGGAAATATGTACTCGGAACCAAAGAAATGTAGTTAATAAAGAGGTAAGTCTTTTTAGAACCCATCCAAAATCATATTAATATACTTTAATAACAAAGGAAATGTTTGAAAACTCTGAAGAGTGCAGGGGTCATGGTGCGTTCTCCATCACAGTTTATGAAATCGGGCTATTACTACTGCTAGAAACAACTGTAAATGGCCTGCGTCGAAAACATTTGTAGGTAATTTGAAACAGAAAATCGCATTCGTCCCTAAAAAATAACAAGATTTGTTTCTACGAAAGAATTGAAGGACGGGACTTAATGAAGTCTGTTACAGCATGTAACGTCTTAATCACAGAGGAAAGGTATACAGTCCAATCATGATGGCTATTAGACGAATTTTATCAAATGTAGGAGAAAAGCACACGTAAGCTGTGGTAGAACCTATTTGATCCGTAACACATTGTTTTACCGTCCAACTTCATATGTCATCTTCTGGAAGAGTTGGTAGAAAGATGTACATGTGTTCAAGGAGAAAATAGACAAATTGGACCTAGACTGAGGCAGATAAAACAGGAAACTCCTAATATAGTTGTTGATGCTAGAACCTCTGGAGAACTTACACGGAACCATGGCATCCGTCGTTTAAAATTTGTCATCACGGAAAACCAGAATCGGCATGGCCGGACGCGGGTTTGAACCGGAGTCCTCCCGAATACAAGTCCAGTGTGCTAACCACTGCGCCACCTCACTCGGTGATTGCATTAGAAATAAATTTGTTTTGCATGCATCGCAAGATACATCAGGTGATAGAGTATTAATAATGGAACTGCCTTCACTGGTTTACCACCAAATGTCTTCCCCAGTTTGCAAGGGCATGATCATTTAGGCAAGGCAGACCAGTGGATAAGTGACAGAGGAAGCGTTAACAAAATTTTGGTAGCGCACTAGAATGAAAATGAGTAGGAAATAGCGATTGTGGTACTAGACAATGTGGAGACTGTCCTGTAATTAATTCTGTGTTCTTTTTCCAAACGTTCTGCTCGGAACCTTTTTGCAATAAGTCCTCATTATCACATGTGGTCACTACGATAAGATGCAGCAAAACACACCAGCATTTACAAAAGGATTTGGAGTAGAAAACTAGAAGTACATATGTGCAGAAGCGTTATCTTATAGTAATTGTGAAGAACGGAACTTTCGTATGTATAATTATGCATGTATTTAGTTACGTGTGTATGTTCATATATATATATATATATATATATATATATATATATATGCATGTTAAATATTCCCGTTAATCTTTAAACCGTCTATTCCGTCACGTACAGCACAGTATATTGCCCAGTTCATTTCTGTTAGGGAATAACACTACCGTTTGCCTGCAAAACGGACATATTACTCGTCAATGAATGGCTTTGTTGCTCGAAAATTAGGCATTTCTTTAACAGGGGATCTTTACCAATTCATTTACGGATTTGAAATGTCTGGTCTAAGACTTTCACTCAAATACGACTCATACAATTCAAACGCCTTCCTTGTGATTGCATCGCTACTTGGACCAGTGAAGAATACATCAGAGTGTGCTTGAGTCTATGCATATACATCTACATAGATACTCCGCAAGCCAGCGTACGGTGAGTGGCGGAAGGTAGCCGTACCACAACTGGTCATTTCCTATCCCGTTCCACTCGCAAGTAGTGAGGGAAAAAACGGCTGTCTGCATGCCTCCGTATGAGCCCTAATTTCTCGTATCTTCGTGGTCCTTACGTGCGGCAGTAATATCGCTCGGCAGTCAGCTTCAAGTGCCCGTTCTCTAAATTTTCTCAATAGTATTTCTCGGAAAGAATGACGCCTTCCCTCTAGGGATTCCCATTTGAGTTCCCGAAGCACCTCCGTAACACTTACGAGTTGTTCGAACCTACCGGTAACAAATCTAGCAGCCCGCGTCTGAATAGCTTCGACGTCTTCCTCCTATCCGACCTGGTACGGGTACCAAACACTTGAGCAGTACTCAAGAATAGGTCGCACAAGCATTCTATATACTGTCTCATTTACAGTTGAACCACTCTTTCCTAAAATCCTCCCAATAAACCTTAGTCGACCATTCGGCTTCCCTATCAAAGTTCTCACCTGCTCTTTCCAACTTTTGCAACGTTATGCCGAGATATTTAAAAGAATTGACTGTCAGGCAGGACACTAGTAATACTGTATCCGAACATTACAGATTTGATCTTCCTACTGTTCCGCAGTAAGTACAGTGCAGCTCCGTGCAAGTAAATAAGGCACGTAAGTTGATCGTCAAAATATCGCACGCGAAATAAAGTGTCAGACAGCCACATGCGCGAAAATATACTATCAATAGTGACTTTGATAACGCCGAATTGACGTCCCATATTATTTGCAGACGGATGTCTGTGAAATACTGACATTGGATAAATTGGAAGAACGGTAGAATAAAGACACAATGTGAGACTTTTAACAGACACGCCAGACGCAACACGGCTGTTGACTCAATAGATGACTTTTTCACCATAGATATTTACCTAGCTATCGCAATAAATGACTACAGTTCGAAATCGTTGTCATAGGCTTCATCTCATAGTCTACTGCGCTCATCTTTAATGTGGTGTTCACATCTGTATTTCGCATTTTTTGTACAGCACCTGTGTAACTGTCGCTGTTTATCAACAAGATAATGCTTCCCTTACCATTGCTCGCAGACCTGGTCTCACCAGAGCTAGAGAAGTTTTTTTTTAGAGTAGAGAATTCTGTTCTTGTAGGCTACTTAATACGTTGATCTAGAAAGAAATAGCGTTCTAAGGTCGGATCGTGGAATGTTAGATCTCTCAATTGCGCTGAACACGAGTGCTTAGATTGAGAGATACAATGAGAATTAGCGAAGTAAGATTACAGGAAGAAAAGTACTACCATCATCATCAAAGCGAACGCATCATCGTAGCCAAGACAGACACGAAGCCAACTCCCACAAAAACAGTACAAGCGTATGTATTTGCACATGTCAGTATGACAACCTATTCCTGTCCGTAATAAATACGAAAATTCATTGACGATTGGAGACTGGAGTTCAATAATGATGAAAAGAAATGGAAAAATATTAGGACGATATAAACTGGAAGAAAGGAATGAAAGTAGAAGCTGCTTGGCAGAATTTTGCACAGAGCACACTTCAATCATTACAATCACGGACATGTTTCGGATAGCATATACTGTATTCCAACATTATGAATCACCTCGAAGGGAACGATCTATTGACACGTAATCAGCATGGCTTCAGAAAACATCGCTCTTGTGCAACGCAGCTAGCTCTTTATTCGCACGAAGTAATGGCCACTATCGACAGGGGATCTCAAGTTGATTCCGTATTTCTAGATTTCCGGAAAGCTTTTGACACCGTTCCTCATAAGCGACTTCTAATCAAGCTGCGGAGCTATGGGGTATCGTCTCAGTTATGCGACTGGATTCGTGATTTCCTGTCAGGAAGGTCGCAGTTCGTAGTAATAGACGGCAACTCATCGAGTAAAACTGAAGTCATATCAGGTGTTCCCCAGGGAAGCGTCCTGGGACCTCTACTGTTCCTGATCTATATAAATGACCTGGGTGACAATCTGAGCAGTTCTCTTAAACTGTTCGCAGATGATGCTGTAATTTACCGTCTAGTAAGGTCATCCGAAGACCAGTATCAGTTGCAAAGCGATTTAGAAAAGATTGCTGTATGGTGTGTCAGGTGGCAGTTGACGCTAAATAACGAAAAGTGTGAGATGATCCACATGAGTTCCAAAAGAAATCCGTTGGAATTCGATTACTCGATGAATAGTACAATTCTCAAGGCTGTCAATTCAACTAAGTACCTGGGTGTTAAAATTACGAACAACTTCAGTTGGAAGGACCACATAGATAATATTGTCGGGAAGGCGAGCGCCAAAGGTTGCGTTTCATTGGCAGGACACTTAGAAGATGCAACAAGTCCACTAAAGAGACAGCTTACACTACACTCGTTCGTCCTCTGTTAGAATATTGCTGTGCGGTTTGGGATCCTTACAGATGGGATTGACGGAGGACATCGAAAGGGTGCAAAAAAGGGCAGCTCGTTTTGTATTATCACGTTATAGGGGAGAGAGTGTGGCAGATATGATACACGAGTTGTGATGGAAGTCATTACAGCATAGACGTTTTTCGTCGTGGCGAGACCTTTTTACGAAATTTCAGTCAGCAACTTTCTCTTCCGAATATACATCTACATGACTACTCTGCAATTCACATTTAAGTGCTTGGCAGAGGGTTCATCGAACCACAATCATACTATCTCTCTACTATTCCACTCCCGAACAGCGAGCGGGAAAAACGAACACCTAAACCTTTCTGTTCGAGCTCTGATTTCTCTTATTTTATTTTGATGATCATTCCTACCTATGTAGGTTGGGCTCAACAAAATATTTTCGCATTCGGAAGAGAAAGTTGGTGACTGAAATTTCGAAAAAAGCTCTCGCCGCGACGAAAAACGTCTATGCTGTAATGACTTCCATCCCAACTCGTGTATCATATCTGCCACACTCTCTCCTCTATAACGCGATAATACAAAACGAGCTGCCCTTCTTTGCACCCTCTCGATGTCCTCCGTCAATCCCACCTGGTAAGGATCCCACACCGCGCAGCAATATTCTAACAGAGGACGAACGAGTGTAGTGTAAGCTGTCTCTTTAGTGGACTTGCGAATGCGAAAATATTTTGTTGAGCCCGAATGCGAAAATATTTTGTTAGGTACGAATGATCATCAAAATAAAATAAGAGAAATCAGAGCTCGAACAGAAAGGTTTAGGTGTTCGTTTTTCCCGCTCGCTGTTCGGGAGTGGAATAGTAGAGAGATAGTATGATTGTGGTTCGATGAACTCTCTGCCAAGCACTTAAATGTGAATTGCAGAGTAGTCACGTAGATGTAGAGTACATAACAGTAAGACAGAAATGTAGAAAGCAAATTTTAAACTAAAAACATTCCAAGGAAGAAAAGTGGACTCTAGCAACAATATATTGCTTATAGACTACAGATTAAAACGGAAGAAATTCCTGAGGGCGTAGGAACTCAAGGAGATGCGGCCTGAATAAACTGAAAAACCACTGGTTTTCGACTGGAGAACTAGGTGATTATTGACTGGAAAGGGGGAAAGGAAGGGTAACTTTAGGACATGAAATAGTGCAGGCAGCAAAGGATCTAATACGCAAAAAGACAAGGTAAAATAAAAATCAGCGGGTGACACACGATATATTGAATTCAGTTAAAGAAAGAAGAAAATATAAAAACATATAAAGTCAACAAGGCGAAAGGGAATACAAACGTCCAAAAAACAAAAACAAAAAACAAGGACTGCATAATGGCAAAGCAGAAACTGTCTACAGAAGAAATGACGAAAAGCACTGCTGTCCAAGCATCCACCCCAATGCGGAAGGCGCCACTTACAGGTAAATCCCAGAACGCTGGAGAGAGAAAAAAGCAGCCGTATGAATAGGAAGTATTCATACTGCAGACCAGTACTGAGGAATTAGTAAAACCTGGAAAGAATATCTAAGAGAAAAGGAAATGAACTTTAAGACAATATTATGGAAAAGTAAACTGGCAAGATGAGACGGGAGATAAGACACTGCGAGAAGAAATTAACAGAACGCTAAAAGACATAATTCGAAACAAGGCCTCTTAAACAGACTACATTCTCTCAAAATAATTGAAATTCTTGGGAGAACTAACCATGACGAAACAATTTCACCCATTGTGCAACATATGAGTTAGGGGACATACCTTCGGACTTCAAGAAGAATGTAAGTATCCCTATTCTATAGATGTTGTTGTTGTTGTCTTCAGTCCTGAGACTGGTTTGATGCAGCTCTCCATGCTACTCTATCCTGTGCAAGCTGCTTCATCTCCCAGTACCTACTGCAACCTACATCCTTCTGAATCTGCTTAGTGTACTCATCTCTCGGTCTCCCTCTACGATTTTTACCCTCCACGCTGCCCTCCAATGCTAAATTTGTGATCCCTTGATGCCTCAAAACATGTCCTACCAACCGATCCCTTCTTCTAGTCAAGTTGTGCCACAAACTTCTCTTCTCCCTAATCCTATTCAATACCTCCTCATTAGTTACGTGCTCTATCCACCTTATCTTCAGTATTCTTCTGTAGCACCACATTTCGAAAGCTTCTATTCTCTTCTTGTCCGAACTAGTTATCGTCCATGTTTCACTTCCATACATGGCTACACTCCAAACAAATACTTTCAGAAACGACTTCCTGATACATAAATCTATATTCGATGTTAACAAATTTCTCTTCTTCAGAAACGCTTTCCTTGCCATTGCCAGTCTACATTTTATATCCTCTCTACTTCGACCATCATCAGTTATTTTACTTCCTAAATAGCAAAACTCCTTTACTACTTTAAGTGTCTCATTTCCTAATCTAATTCCCTCAGCATCACCCGATTTAATTTGACTACATTCCATTATTCTCGTTTTGCTTTTGTTAATGTTCATCTTATATCCTCCTTTCAAGACACTGTCCATTCCGTTCAACTGCTCTTCCAAGTACTTTGCCGTCTCTGACAGAATTACAATGTCATCGGCGAACCTCAAAGTTTTTATTTCGTCTCCATGAATTTTAATACCTTCTCCAAATTTTTCTTTTGTTTCCTTTACTGCTTCCTCAATATACAGATTGAATAACATCGGGGAGAGGCTACAACCCTGTCTCACTCCTTTCCCAACCACTGCTTCCCTTTCATGCCCCTCGACTCTTATGACTGCCATCTGGTTTCTGTACAAATTATAAATAGCCTTTCGCTCCCTGTATTTTACCCCTGCCACCTTTAGGATTTGAAAGAGTGTACTCCAGTCAACATTGTCAAAAGCTTTCTCTAAGTCTACAAATGCTAGAAACGTAGGTTTGCCTTTTCTTAATCTTTCTTCTAAGATAAGTCGTAAGGTCAGTATTGCCTCATGTGTTCCAACATTTCGACGGAATCCAAACTGATCCTCCCAGAGGTCTGCATCTACCAGTTTTTCCATTCGTCTGTAAAGAATTCGCGTTAGTATTTTGCAGCCGTGGCTTATTAAACTGATAGTTTGGTAATTTTCACATCTGTCAGCACCTGCTTTCTCTGGGATTGGAATTATTATATTCTTCTTGAAGTCTGAGGATATTTCGCCTGTCTCATACATCTTGCTCACCAGCTGGTAGAGTTTTGTCAGGACTGGTTGTCCCAAGGCCGTCAGTAGTTCTAATGGAATGTTGTCTACTCCGGGGGCCTTGTTTCGACTCAGGTCTTTTAGTGCTCTGTCAAACTCTTCACGCAGTATCGTATCTCCCCTTTCGTCTTCATCTACATCCTCTTCCATTTCCATAATATTGTCCTCAAGTACATCACCCTTGTATAAACCTTCTATATACTCCTTCCACCTTTCTGCCTTCCCTTCTTTGCTTAGAACTGGGCTGCCATCTGAGCTCTTGATATTCATACACGTGGTTCTCTTCTCTCCAAAGGTCTCTTTAATTTTCCTGTAGGCAGTATCTGTCTTACCCCTAGTGAGATAAGCTTCTACATCCCTACATTTGTCCTCTAGCCATCCCTGTTTAGCCATTTTGCACTTCCTGTCGATCTCATTTTTGAGACGTTTGTATTCCTTTTTGCCTGCTTCATTTACTGCATTTTTATATTTTCTCCTTTCATCAATTAATTTCAATATTTCTTCTGTTACCCAAGGATTTCTAGCAGCCCTCGTCTTTGTACCTACTTTATCCTCTACTGCCTTCGCTACTACATCCCTCAGAGCTACCCATTCTTCTTCTACTGTATTTCTTTCCCCTGTTCCTGTCAATTGTTCCCTTATGCTCTCCCTGAAACTCTGTACAACCTCTGGTTCTTTCAGTTTATCCAGGTCCCATCTCCTTAATTTCCCACATTTTTGCAGTTTCTTCAGTTTTAATCTACAGGTCATAACCAATAGATTGTGGTCAATGTCCACATCTGCACCTGGAAATGTCTTACAACTTAAAACCTGGTTCCTAAATCTCTGTCTTACCATTATATAATCTATCTGATACCTTTTAGTATCTCCAGGGTTCTTCCACGTATACAACCTTCTTTCATGATTCTATAGATAGCTCATCTTATTCGGTCTGTACATTCGAGCGGCAAAGCAAACGAAGAGAAATTTGGAGGGAGAAAAAGTAAAACATTACAGCTTGCGACGACATTTCTATTCCGTCGCCAACGCAAAACGGCGTGGAAAATCTGTTTAATGGAATGGATAGCCTCTAGAAAAGAGGTTACAAGATGAAAATCAATAGAAGTAAAACAGTGGTGACGCAGTATTGTCAAAGTAAATCAGATGACGTTGATGGAATGAGGTTAGAAAATTCAACACTAAAAGCAGTAGATGAATTTTGCTTTTTGGCAAGTAATATAACTGTGGCAGAAATATAGAAGACATAAAATACAGCATGAGAACAGCAACTAATCCGATTCTCAAAACGACAAATTTGTTAGCAGCTTATGCAAATTTAAGAGCTAGGCTAGGAAGTCTTTTCGGAAAATATTAGGAATGTAGTCTTGTACGGAAGTGAGAAGTGCTGCAGAAATAGTTCAGGAGAAGAAACGTAGAATCTTTTCAGATGTGGTGCTGCGGAATAATTTGTAACATTTGTTTAGATAACTAATAAAAAGATACTGAATTGAATAGCTGTTAATTTGGTAATGACGGTGGGGGGGAAGGAGAAGTGGAGAGAGCCAATGCTTAAATACAGTAAGCAGATTAAAGTGGATGTATGTGGTACTAGGTATTTGGGGATGAAGAGACTTGTGGTGGATACGCTAGTATTAACTGGATCAAACTGGTCTCCTTAATGAAGAGGACAAAAACAGCACTGAATGTATTCGCAATTGCTATAACGACAACCATCAGCTGTAGAATGGAATGACGACAACGAAAATTTGTGTCGTGCTGGACTCAAACCCGGTTTTCCCGCTTATCGCGACCGGTGGCCTGGCCATTTTTTATATAAAAACATTTATCAAAACAACAATGTTACACATTACAGATACATACTAAGTACATGTACTAACCATGTACACATGTTATACATGAAATGATTTAAACAAAAACAATTTGATCAATGCAATTATGCTGATGTTAAAGAAATACAACAGAAGATTGTGTTACTGACTAAATTACCAGATAGAATTAAGTTAAATATCAATAAAAGTTCTTTAAGAAATTCAAATTTCAAGCAGAAGAAATAATATCTGCACTTTGAATTACAGAAGCATAAACAGCTCCTCATGAAGGATAACAGCAAGTTGGTGGGATAATCATTAATATATTAATGTACACATCGTCTCTGTGAGAGACAAGTTAAGGGTGGAAACTGATCTTTAACCTTCTTAGCTTAGTAGGACTAGCTATGAGCATTTCACACAAATCTATGGAAGCCACCAGAATATGGAAGATTTATGCCCATCGCACACAAAAACAATTTAATAATCATGTTAGACAATCTTTGAAGTAATTGAGAATGGCGGAAAGGAGATAATATAATTTTGAATAACCTTCCAACTATACTTTCTGGACTTTAATTAAATGTTAAGTACCTGAAGTGATCAGACCTATACAATAAGTCTTTCAGTGCAAAACTGACTTATACATAACAGTGCAAAAATGAACAGGGCAATGTGCCAGCCATTGAATATTACATTACATCACATAACATCTTATGGTTTTGACCAATCGATGACATTTCCATAAAAACTATCAATTTCTAGATTTCTAATATAAACCAATAATGCAGCTTTAATGTTTTGTGTTTTGGCACTACTAGACACACAGTCTGACTGTCACATAAGTTCTGTACATTAGTACAAAATTAAGGCTTTCGTGGCCACTTGTTGACAAACTGCCTATTGGCTTCTGTATCGGGTTCTACGGCCGACGTTCATCTAACGAATTTTTTGACGTTTCGCCAGCACGAGTGGCTGGCATTGTCAAAGCTTCACCCTCCATTGCCGGTGGTGAACTGGAGCCGAGCTCGCGGCCACAGACAATATGTACCTGGTGCGCCAACGTCCGAGGGCTCCTCCGCGGTCATTTCCGCTGCGGTTCTCCTCTCGCTACCTGCGACGGTCGTTCGCTGCAGTACGGGAAGCCAGGACCCGTTTACCTTAAGGCTTCTTTCTTGTTCAAACTGTTCGCGTGTTTTTGTATTTCTACAGCTTCTCTGAACAAGCGCGTGTGATAGTGCTTCTCTACAGTCGGAACTTCCGTGTCGGCGAATTTTATTACGTGGTCGGTCTCATTCAGTGCGTGCTCTGCCACGGCCGATTTCACCACCAGCCCCAACCTGTGAACAGTTTGAACAAGAAAGAGGAAAGCCTTAAGGTGAACGGATCCTGGCTTCCCGTACTGCAGCGAACGACCGTCACAGGTACCAAGAGGAGAACCGCACCGGAAATGACCGCGGAGAAGCCCTCTGACGTTGGCGCGCCAGGCACATATAGGCTGCGGCCGCGAGCTCGGATCCAGTTCACCACCGGCAATGGAGGGTGAAGCTTTGACAATGCCAGCCACTCGTGCTGGCGAAACGTCAGAAAAATCATTAGATGAACGTCGGCCGAAGAACCCGAGACAAAAGCCAATAGGCAATCTGTACATTAGCTTACAAAATTTCAAAAACTACTCTCTGAAGTAAAAAAAAAGCACACACCAAAAACATACAGTGAAATTTTAAACAATGTCCGTAAGGTAACTACAATAATCACTGTCAACACACTTCTTTTTTATATTACCCAATGCCCATTCTTCCAAATACAATTTTTAACATATTACCGAACTTTTTCTTGTCATTAGAATACCTTCTAATTTTGTGGAATTCACGCAGCATGTGTATCTTGAACAAATGGTGCTGTCTGATCCTAAATTGTTAAGGGCCTAATTGACAAAATTTCCTAGCAACCAGAACACAGCGTTCATTTTTGCCTCTGGGAAATAGCGTGCTTCAGGCCTGTGTATCAATGACAGTGATGTATACTCAGGAGTTGTAATCAGAGCCATTTGCTCCCGGTTCCACTTCCAACTATTGAAGTGACCACTGCATGAATTATTGTGTCAACTAGATGGCATTTTTGACATAAATTTGTTTCACAGACTCCGATTGCGTACAGTCTTTCATTGGTGCTAACTATGTTGTTAACTGTGTTGTACCATGACGTTTTATATTAGACGTGAGCACATTAGAACTAATGTTTTTTTCCAACTCTCAGTCCACTCGATGTTTGGAAACTGTCGTTCCATTTTGTTCTTCCCTTCGCTTTTCTTTCGTTCCCGCATTATGGCTCTTGTACAGTGACTGCATGAATTCGTTACTTACATAACTAAACTCAACACAGAAAATCCTCACATGCTATAGACGACTGTTGATATTCTGAACGTCAATCGGGGAAAGCAGGCTTCGAGGTTTAATGATCTCAAAAAGTTGGCTGGTTACGCTTTCTCGCGAGTCTCTTATTAAATTATCTTGTCTTTTGATTAAAAAAAGTGCAGAGGCTTTATCCGTTATATCAGTTAATCCTAGTCCACCATTTTAGGATCTAAAGTTGCTACTTTAGCAGGTGCTCCGAACAGTTCAATTCTCCACAAAATGTTGGTGATTTTGGACATTATTCTCCTCGCTATTATTCTCGGTATTGGAAACAGCTGGGCAGAATTATAAGCTTTAGCAAGGATGCATGAGTTGATATACTTTGTTCTTTGAACTCGGTTCATATATCGAGTTAAATTCTCTACAATGGCTCCTTGCACTTCATCTGCTGCCACTTTCCAATTTAAAGTTGTCATTTTCATGGGGTACGCTGTCAGGATGATCCCGAGTGTTTTATGTTGTCGGACTAATTTTGCCCACTCAATGTTATTATCAAAATCTCTGACATTTAACATCTTACTTTTTTTTCGTTTGCATTGGCAAAAGATGCTTTACAGGACGAATCAGTCACTGTTGCTAGCATGGTTACCTCGTCATTATTTCTTATAATGACCCCTATATCGTCAGCATAGGCTCTTATAACTGTCCTGATAATGTTAAGCCTTTTAATGTAGCATGGACATGTCGGAGGAAAGGTTCCAGCGAAATGGCGAAGAGCGGCATGGACAGAGGACCTCCTTGTGGAACACCTCGTTATATTTGCATCGGCCTGGATTATTGGCAATTCACTGCTATTGTAGCATTTATTCCAGTTGCTAAGTTCTTAATCAACACTATGACCCTATCGTTGAAACCTATTTTCTTCAATGCCTGTAGAAGATATTCATGATTTACTACATCGAACGCTTTATAACAGTCTAAAAAAAAGTACAATTTGTTTCAGAAGTTAGTGCAATGATATCCCTGAATTCTGCTATATTTTGAAAAATGGTTCTGCCTTGCACGCAGTTTTGATGTTGACCAATAATTTTATCTGTAAGGCTTGAAATTCTCTTGTTCACTATTCTAGTTATCAATTTATAATCAGAATTCAACAGTGAAATTGGACGAAAATTATTTAAATCTTTGTTTCCATTATTTTTTGGCTCCTCCAATTTTACCCTGAGTCACCTCATTTACAATGTCCGTGATTTTCGCACCTACTGTTGGCCAGTAACGGCAGACCATCCGGACCTGGGGATTTTTTTGCGGTGAGGCCCACAGTGTCTCATAAACGTCATCTTAATTGACAACCTAGAGAAAATTGTCGTTGTCATCGTCTGTCAGCTGTAGGGCCATGATTTCAAGGAATTCTTCCAAGGAAGCATCACTACTTTGATGTACAGAATTTAGCTCGCAGTAATAGCGACAAATCTAGTCCTTGATACCCTGCTGGGTTCTGAGAATCTTACCTTGTTTTGTTCGAATTTCATCAATAAAAATCCTTCTCCCGTTTTTCGTATGCTTCACTAAATGATACAGGGAAGTAGGTCCATTTTCTGACACCGAATTTGCCTTGGATTTTATTTTCAACCCTTCCATTTGACTTTCTCGATATTAAGTAACTTGGCTTTGACTTTTTTGATGTCTGCTACCCTAAGTAAGGAACCTGCTGGGACTTCATCAAATAGATCTCTCAAAACGGAATAGTAATATTCTATAGTGCATTTCATTTCTCTTGCGGTCTGTGCACTGTATTTGATAAGAACCTTCCTCAACCCTCAACTTTGGCTTAGCCATTTTAATCCGCCAGTAGATAGCAATGGCATATCTACAACGAGCACGCAAGCATATTTCCCGTGTTTCTTTAATGAGTTGTTCTAAATCATAATTTACTAACAAGGAAGTTTTCAAATTAAATTGACTCTTGAATCGGCGAACTGACTGTCTTATTAGATTTATGCAAGCTATGACTAAGGCGAAATACCCTCAGACTTCAAGAAGAATATAATAATTCCGATCCCAAAGAAAGCAGGTTCTGACAGATGTGAAAATTAACGACCAATCAGTTTAATAAGTCACGGATGGAAAATACTAACGAGTATTCTCTACAGACGCATGGAAAAACTGGTAGAAGCTGACCTCGGGGAAGATCAGTTTGGATTCCGTAGAAATATTGGAACACGTGAGGCAATACTGACCTTTCGACTTATCTTAGAAGAAAGATTAAGGAAAGGCAAACCTACGTTTCTAGCATCTGTAGACTTAGAGAAAGCTTTTGACAATGTTGACTGGAATACTCTCTTTCAAATTCTTAAGGTGGCAGACGTAAAATACGGGGAGCTAAAGGCTATTTACAATTTGTACAGAAACCAGATGGCAGTTATAAGAGTCGAGGGGCACGAAAGGGAAGTAGTGGTTGGGAAGGGAGTGAGATAGGGTTGTAGCCTCTCCCCGATGTTATTCAATCTGTATATTGAGCAAGCAGTGAAGGAAACAAAAGAAAAATTCGGAGTAGGTATTAAAATCCATGGAGAAGAAGTAAAAACTTTTAGGTTCGCCGATGACATTGTAATTCTGTCAGACACAGCAAAGGACTTGCAAGAGCAGTTGAACGGAATGGAAAGTGTCGTGAAAGGATGTTATAAGATGAACATCAACAAAAGCAAAACGAGGATAATGGAATGTAGTCGAATTAAGTCGGGTGATGCTGACGGAATTAGATTAGGAAATGAGACACTTAAAGTAGTAAAGGAGATTTGCTATTTGGGGAGCAAAATAGTTGATGGTCGAAGTAGAGAGGATATAAAATGTAGACTGGCAATGGGAAGGAAAGCGTTTCTGAAGAAGAGAAATTTGTTAACATCGAGTATTGTTTTAAGAGTCAGGAAGTCGTTTCTGAAAGTATTTGTATGGATCGTAGCCATGTATGGATGTGAAACATGGACTATAACGAGTCTGGACAAGAAGAGAATAGAAGCTTTCGAAATGTGGTGCTACAGAAGAATGCTGAAGATTAGATGGGTAGATCATATCACTAATGAGGTGGTATTGAATAGGAGTGGGGAGAAGAGAAGTTTGTGGCACAACTTGACTAGAAGAAGGGAGCGGTTGGTAGGACATGTTTTGAGGCATCAAGGGATCACCAATTTAGTATTGGAGGGCAGTGTGGAGGGTAAAAATCGTAAAGGGAGATCAAGAGATGAATACACTAATCAGATTCAGAAGGATGTAGATTGCAGTAGGTACTAGGAGATGAAGAAGCTGGCACAGGATAGAGTAGCATGGAGAGCTGCATCCAACCAGTCTCAGGACTGAAGACCACAACAATAACAAGACTCTCGAATAGTCTGAAAAGTACGTAGGAATGGTTTCTACTTTTGTCACGAAAGTTTCAAGATTTTTACAAATATATAATCTACAAATCCTGCTACGTGATGTTGCTATGACATAAGTGAACTCAACAATGGATGGGTATTTGATTTCCCATATATCCTTTAATTATAAACCTGTAATTAGTTGTTGTAGTTCACTTGAAACTGATCTTTTCGATTTGAAACACAATTAAAATCACGTCCAAGTAATAACTGTCTAGTTTTCTTTAATAGGTACCTCAGGTCATCTTTGAAGAAACGTGCACTGTTAGCTCGATAAGAACTTCCTGAAGGGCCATAAAAGTTGATGAGTCACATCATAGATAGTCCTATTCCCCTTCCGGATTCCTGTCGTTCCACCTCGCTTACTGGAATCCCTTCCCTTACCGAAACAGCTGTTCCGACACTTGGTTCGGGAGACATATTTATGTAACTGACAAAACCGGGAATTACTAAATCCGAAATTAGAACTTCTTGTAACAGTGCAATATCAGTCACGGATTCGTACAAAAATTCCTTAAGGACCGATAATTTCAAACCGAACTTAATTTTATTTATGTTTATAGTAGTGACAGAATTATACTGCGTCATGGCGCTATCACTATGTAGTTGTTTTGATGAACTAACTTAGCTTTCTGTGATTCAGAGTTCAGTTAAGCTATGACAATTTTCTCGGAAGGCTGAACGTGGAATAACACTTCAGTCTGTTTATTAGTTATTGTCCCGTTTTTTTCCTGCTTCTGTTGTTTTCTCTTGTACCGCAAGCAGACTGATTTCCTGGTAAACTTCCTGATTTTACCTCCAGTGATTCGTGTACGACCGTTTCGGACCGAACATTCTTTGGGCATGGGTTGCCCTTACCGGAATTTCCCTTCCCTTGGTTACGATTTACGTTCTCATTTGGTTGCGTCGGTATTTTACTTCGCGGCTTATCTGGAGCAGCAGCAGACGCTTTCGCAATTTCTGTTGCCGGTGTAGACCGTGATTTCATTCTGGCCATCACTTCCTCGTTCTTTATTAAAATCACTTACTTCCTGATTGAGGGAAACAAATGGAGACTGCAGTTTTGCAATCTCTCCCTGAATTTGTTTATTACCAGATTTACAATCGGTTACTGCACCTGTTGTTTCTTGCAAATTAATATTGATTACACCCCCTTCATTTTCTGGTACCGTGTGTGTATTATCTTTCAGTTCATCAGTTCCCATTCGCATTTTGCCTCCCGGTTCCTCTGCCTCCTCATCGCACTGTTTTTGCTTGCGAAGTGAGGGAGTTGGACAGGACAGCTCGTCCTCTGTACAACCATCAGTTATCTCCAGATGTCGTTTTTTCGGTTGCATTTCAGTTTCACGAGTAGAGGTAACAGAGTCTCCGTTTGATGTTAACGGGGGAAACTGACTTTTATCATGAAGGGAGACATCACCTTGGCCCGCTCCGTTAACACCCTCAACCAGTTGATCCGGGCTATTCTTTGTTAACAGATCGTTTAAGGTAAGCTTCTGACGCTGTATCAAATTACTTTTAAGAACAGCAGTTCGCCGCGAACATTCCTGTCTGAAGTAGCCGGTTTCGTTACAAATGACAGGTAGCTTCCTGACTTGTACAAACAATTTGTGCCTTATACCCACAAACCCACAAACAATGTGAGACAGGGGCGCTGATGACCTCGATGTTGAGCGCCCATAAGCCCCAACATACACACAGGTGAGACGGAATATTCGTCTTAACGTCCATCTTTACAGAATGGTTCAAATGGGTCTGAGCACTATGGGCTTAACATCTGAGATCATCAGTCGCCTAGAACCTAGAACTACTTAAACCTAACTAACCTAAGGACATCACACACATCTATTTTCTTCTTCGTCGTCTTCTTCTTCTTTTCTCTTCTTCTTTTCTTTTTCTTTTTCTTCTTTTCTTCTTCTTTTTCCTTATTCTTTCTTCTTCTTTCTTCTTTTTCTTCTAGTTCTTTCTTTTTCTTCTTTTCTTCTTCTTTTTTCATAGAGTGTATTCCGGGATTACTTCTGCAGGCTATTAACCTTTACGTGCAGTAGTCTGAGGCACTGAGGCTGTAAAGTTACATTGTAAATTTGACAGAAAAACCACAACTTCAACAAAAGTTGCTATTTTTCCAATTATATCACCTTCGTTTACTACTAATAACTTAATAATTACATCATTTGGTTGGTGTCAGTCCTGTCCACAACTCAGTTTATTGTCGTTAACCGAGTAACTGTGTTCTGATGTCCATCTGTGGGTAAACATACAATTTGTAAAAGGAGTGATTGACAAGGCAAACTTGACGCATTCTTTGTGAATTTTCTGAGATTCCCAATTGTTTCTTCACACATACCGGAGGTCTATTAATTCCTTTTTCGCCTAATCACGGAAACACTTTGTGAACTCCTGGCGATGAGTCGAAGTCTGCATTAAAATGCATTTACATCTCGTATTATAGTCGTATGGATGTAGTTCAACTGCTGTATGTAAATATCATCAAAGATTTAATTTACTCTGAACTGTTTCAAGGTTCATTAATAAAGGAAATAAATTTCCTGAATGAATCTGCGATCATTCCAAATCTTTTGCAAATTCTCCCGCCATTAAAACTTCTTTATGAATTACGCTGTTTCAGCAGCATCAGCTATCAAATAGCTTAGAACTTGTAGGACAAAGTTCATTCCCAGTGTTAAAAACCAAGTGTACTCTTTGCGTCAGTTCATATTTTAAGTTGACACTCCTATTAGGCGCACATTTTAATACTGACAGTGAACCGTATTCTGCAAGTTCTAAACTTTTTGATGTCCGATTATAGCAGCACTAGAAACGACATAATAAATAAAGGAAAATTTTAATAGCGTTCTATACGGCTGTATTCACAAAAAATGTAAAGACAGCTCCGTGAAACTACTTATTATCTACTGTACTCAGTCCTCTTACTTTTTGCTTTTACGAAATGAATCATTAAATGACCTTGGTGAATTAACGTTAGAAACGATTAAAAAGGAAAACAGGGATTCGAAGTATGCAAAAAATCAAATACTTGGTCTTGGGTCTGTCAGTGAAGATGATGTAGTTACCTGATTTACTGAATTACGAAACGCCTGCTATTGTTAAAGAATGGTCAATTACTGCATGGGTATACTTCCACAACAACAACAAAAAAGCCTGCCAACTGATGATATAAGACGTAGCCGCCAGACTGAAATTCGCTCTGTAATCTGTCACGGTGGAACATTTACTGTAGACACAAAAAGACTTCAACAGGAGACTCCTGTTTAATCAGAACGATCGCCAAAAGAGAATCAAAATTTTAAAAAAGGTGAACGCTGGGCTACACTCCTCGCTGTTATCGTGGTCTCACATGACCAGGTTCGTGCCGACTGCCAGTTAATTAGGACCGAACTAGACTTCTTAATGACGTACAAAGTGAGCAGAGATACTCACTGCGATAGCGCTATTATAAATGCTGTGCTTGCATCTCCAGCGATGCAAATTACGGCACTTCGCCTTCGAATACCCACTGCCTCACGCAAACCGGCACCTTGCGTCTGCTGTCTACCGTGCGCTGGCAGCACATCCTGAGGTCAGCATCCTGTAGTGTTTGTTGCCGAGCCTGGTTTAAAACTGAAGATGGTTCACTGCTCCATCAGTAATTTACACGCCATGAGGGCTGTTCCCTAGTGAAATTAGGGGTTTATTTATTTATTCATTTATTTAGCGTATGGTATCTACAGAGTAAAATTGCACACATACTATTAAGGGGGGTAGGAAGTCAAACGGGCCGACTTGGAGCAGGAGAGGCACCACAGGACATTTTAATTTCCACTGTCTTTACTTTTACAAGTAAATTCATAAAACTTTGTCAGCATGACCAGGAAGGATTCAGGATTCGCACTCGTAGCATCGGAAGTTCAAAAACATAATAAAATAAATTTTTTTTACATGTTAAATTTCATCATTTTTTCGCTTACTATTGGCTGCATTTGTTGCTATAGGTACACTTTTCTTAATACGTAAGAGAGACTGTTCGATGAATTTTGCATAGCATACAAACCATACTTACAAGTGTCTCAAACTCTAGAATCTATTTAATTTATGAAAAAATGAATGAGCTGTTACGTTTTAAACTTTATGTTTAGAAAAAAATCAAATTTGGTAGATAATTATCTCAATTTTTAGTACAGTTTTTAATAGATTTGGAAAATTCTAGAGCTTCATACACCATAAGTATGGTTTGTGTGCTGTGCAAAATTCATCAAAGAATCTCCCTTACTTGTGAAGAAAAATGTACCTATAGCAACAAATGCATCCAACAGTAAGTAAAAAATTATGAAATTTCATATCTAAAAAAAATTTATTTTCTTATTTTTTTGCACTTCCACTGCTATGAGTGTGAATCCTGAATCCTTACTGGTCATGCTGACAAAGTTTTATGAATTTATTTGTAAAAATATAGACAGTAGAAAATAAAATGTCCCGTGGTACCTCTCCTGCTCAAAGTCGGTCCGTTTGACGTTCTACCTCCCTTAATTCATATAATAAACGAAGAACAAATATATTATTAAATGATTGATTGCAAACAACAATATGTGAAAGATTAGGGAGACAGCCACTACAGCTCTTAAAAGTCCACATCTAAGCAGGTCACCCACTCAACAGCACGTGGAGTAGCATTCATGATATCCCTCCATTCTCCTTCAAAACACCTCGCGAGACATTCGAAGATCAGGTGAGGTATTGTTTGTTCTTCTGCACCACAGTCGCATCGTGGGTCATCAGTGAGTTTTCATTTGTGGAGAAGGGCCTTACACCTGCCGTGGTTAGTCCTCACACTATTAAGTCTGCACCAAGTTCTTCTGGGCATTTACATTGCTTCCACCGGTATCGAAGGATCAAAATCAGTGATGAGAGGATGGTGATTATTCAGCCACCAGTATTGCCTCTATTCCCTTGCTATGTCGTACCTTTTTGGGAATTTGAGGACTTCGTCTTCCCATATAGGTTTCCTGGATTTTAGGCGAGTAGTTGCTAGATTGTCCAATATTTTTCGGATAGGTATATCTTCAGAGACAGGAGGGTCATTAATTTTCTTCCATTCTCGTATAGCTGCTTGTTGCAAAACAGGTAATGGTTCTTATGAGTTTAGTTTAAACCAGAATCTAGAAAATGTTAATACATGAAACATTTGTGACTCTCATATGCTGCGTAATAACAACTTACAAAGTGAGTCCAAAAAGCTTCATGAACGGATCATAAAGCAAAGAAAGCATGAGATGCATTCAAAGTACTTTCATCATAAAACATTATCGAGTTTTTTCCTCCTCAATTCTCACTGCTTACGCGACGTTTCAGAAGGCTGATACCCTTCTTTCATCTTCCGGCTAAGTGCCGTTATCTATCTCTATCTTTTTCTATTACTTCACTTCTCTACGAGACGATGGGCTGATATCGAGTAAAACTGATCTTCAGTCAAAGATTTTACACGTTTAAAAATGTTTCAACAACAGCTGAAATTAATACTTTTTCATATACATTGGTGTATACTTTTGCACGATATCTAAAAAAATGGTGATTTTAAGGAACGATTAAAACTTAGTAATGGATGATGTAAATACTACTGTGATGTAATAGTGATGCTGAAGAGGCATGAAAATTGCCTCCTTCGTGATGGAGGTGGCATGATAAATACTACAGTGGGTCTATGTGGAACTGCAGGATGCAATAACAGTTTTGTAGAGGGGTGAATTATTCTTCGCTTTCAAATGGTTCAAATGGCTCTAAGCACTATGGGACTTAACATCTGAAGTCATCAGGCCCCTAGACTTAGAACTACTTAAACCTAACCAAACCTAAGGACGTCACACACATCCGTGCCCGAGGCAGGATTCGAACCTGCGATCGTAGCAGCAGCGCGGTTCTGGACTGAAGCTCCTATAACCGCTCGGTCACGACGGCCGGCTTTCGCTTTCAGTGAGGATAGCAACGTCTTCAGTGAATCTTATCACTGATATCGTTTCACTCTGAATTTTAATCCCATTCCTCAACCTTTCTTTTATTTCCATCACTGCTTCTTCCAGATATAGACTGAACAATACGGGTGAAAGACTGCAATCTGAGCACCTAGTTCTTCGTGTTCCATTCTTCTTGTTTTCTCTTCTCTACCTGTTGAATATTACCCGACTTTCTCTATATCTTACTCTCGTTTTACTCACAATTTCGAACATATTGCACCGTTTTACATTGTCAAACGCTTCTTCTATGTGGAGAAATCTATGAACGCGTCTTTATTTCTCGTAAGCGTTGCTTCCATTATCAATCGCAACTTCACAACTGTCTCTTTGGTACCTTTATCGTCCTAAAGCCACACTGGTCATCTACGAAGGTCGTTCAATAAGTAATACCCAACATTTTTTAAAAAGCCATTTATAGACAAACGACCTTGTTGGTGCTTCATATTTGATGTTCGTTCTGTGCGCCGGTGAGGTTTAGAACCGTTCTGGCAGATGGCAGAACCGTAGTACAGCCTCAAAATGGCGTCTACATGCAACTCACGTTACAAGCAACGTGCTGTTACAGAATTCTTGTGTGCAGAAAAAGAAACCGTGGTGAAGATCCACAAACGTTTGTGTGCAGCGTATGCTGATGCTGCAGTTGATTGGAGTAAAATTGGGCGATGGGTGAAGAAAGTTACAGCCTCAGGATGTGCCGAAACAGAGCTCCATGATCAGCCACGCTCGGGGCGTCCTGTCACAGCCACTGCTCCTAAATGCTGAATCGTGCGGATGCCATTATTTGTGCCGATCGGCGCATCACAACTCGACAATTGGCTCTACAGTTGTCGGTCAGCATTGGAAGGGTGTCTGCAACGATAGATACTCTCGGATATTCAGAGAGTTGCTCGCGATGGGTTCCACGAATGCTCACAGCGGACCACAAGATTTAGAGAAAGGCCATTTCATCTGAATTGTTGGAGCTTAAACGTTCTCTGTGGGGAACAACTTTGAAGATGATGAGTGTCAGTCATGCAGTGAAAACATGGCTACGCCTACAAGAGGAGAGCTTTTACCAGCAGGGAATACATGCTCTTCCACAGCGTTGGAGTACGCTCCTAGAACGTGATGGAGACTACGTAGAAAAATAGGAGATGGACAAGACAAGTTGATGTATATTGTCACCAAATTCTGACTCTTATCAATAAATATGTTCTGAGAAAGAAAATGTGGAGCGTTAGTTACAGAACGACCTTCGTAACAGCTTCAATTTTTTTCTTTATTTTTGTATATTACTTTTGTCAGAAACTTGGGCACATTATCCGTTAAGATGATGGTACGATAGCTCGCGCTCTTGTCTGCTCTTGGAATTTTCGGAATCGTGAGGATGATGACATCCTCAAAGTCTGATAATATGTCTGCATTATCACAGGTTCTACGGTCTAACTTGAAAAGTAGCAAGGTTGCAGTCCCCAAAGATTTTAGAAATTGCAAGGAGATATTCAATGCAATGTTACCTACCACTTCTGCTTTATTTGACAGCAAGTCTTCCAGGGTTCTGTTCAACGCTGGCTCTAGTACTGAAGCCATTATGTCTTCGATGCTGACTTCCGCTATCACATCATACAGTCCCCCCTCTTTGTAGTGACCTTCCCAGCTTTCAACAGTGGAATTTTCGTGGCACTGTTAATTTTGACGACTTCGCTAGGGTTTTTTTTACTTTTCTATAAACTAAATCAGTTCTTTGGACAACCATTTCATTTTTGATTTTTTTTAACATTGTTCCTGCAGTCATTTCGTCTTTACTACCCATTTATTTCATTTCTAAGTGACGTGTATTGTTGTACTCCTGTGTGTCAGCGAACATTTTTTTAGTTCGTTCTTTCGTTGATCAACTGAAGTATTTCCTCTGTTACCAAGATTTCTTCTGAGTTACCTTCCCTGTACATATGCCTATGATTATGTCCCATATCAGTGACTGTCCTTTTTAGTGATGTTCATTCATCTGTATCCTTAGAGAACTTTATACGTATCTGGTTATTCGTCAGTACTTAGTATTCCACTTCCTACCATACCAATTTTTCCGTTTCACCTCAGAATAAAATCGTCGTCTTATTCTGAATGCATCAGCGGAGTGCACATGGCATCCGTATATCGTGATGTTAGCGTCAGCGTGTTATGCGCATACATATAAGGTACTTCGCCCAGGCAGCGGTTTAGCCAATTGCAGCCCTCCACAAAGCTCGGCACACTTGACTGCTTATGCAGGCTTCGGGCAGCCTTGCTCTTTTTCCATAAATAAAGCTCAGCACAATGGTTATGCCTAAGAATCGGGAATACGTAAAGGCGTTTGGGTCTCTGCGAACGCAGACGACGGTAAAGCCGTCCTCTCGCAGAAGGATTTAGGTAACGTTGACGTGGAGCTGTAAGAGTTTCGTGACGTCACTCTTCGTTATTTCACGTTGGGGAGCCATTGACTCACGTGAAGCACAAAATAAGTTCTGCGACATCTCGGAAATAAACTACGATAGGTTGAATCAATAAGAGGCAAGAGCACTGTACGTCTCCATCTTCTTCTTCTTCTTCTTCCTAGACTAAAGCCTGTTTTCTTCAATACCCCCGAGTATACCCTGAAATTGTCGCTTCATCTATTCCTTGGACGGCTAATTTTTTTTTCCTAGCTGGTGATTCACTTCTTACGATTTTTACAATCTTCCTTTTATCCATCCTGTGTGCGTTCGTTTCATTCGCGCTTTCTCTTATGTACCCACTCAATAATGGCGTCCACTTTACACATTATTCTAATGATTTCACTTCTCTCTCTCTACCTCTCAGCGTGTTTCCTGTAATCCTTCGCAGAATTTTCATTTATGTGCTTTCGAAAAGTCTATTTTTTATGTTTCCGGTCTTGTCTCGGCTGCGTATGTAAGTGGTATCACTATTGTTTGTATAATCTCGGCTTTGCATCTCTTCCTATATTAGTTTGCTTTCGCCGTTTGTTCTCTAACTTTTAGATATTCCACTTCTGAACAATTCAATAACAAGATATTTAAATATCATTACCTGTCGAATAATTTATCCATCCATTTCCAGTGTGCATTACATGGTTCCAAGGATGTCGTTACTCATTAGGTTTTTTGGTTGGATTTGTGTGATGTCCTTAGGTTAGTTAGGTTTAAGTAGTTCTAAGTTCTAGGGGACTGATGACCTCAGATATTAGTTCTATAGTGCTCAGAGCCATTTGAACCGTGGGCCACCGTTTGGACGGATGTTCGATATTGTTGCTGGATATGGAACGAAACAGTGGGGGTGTAAAAATCCTTAGCTCGAGGAGAACGCGTGGTTGGTAAGTGTGTGTGAGCATAACTCAAGTTGACGATGAAGTCAGAAATGTGCGTCAGATGATGCTTGATGTGTCCGACTGGTGCCGGAGGCGTTATGGTCGCGGGCACATGAATTTTCAGCAATCTGCGCGGAAGGTAGGTGTCCCCGTGCCACTGCTTGTGCATGGTGGACATTTGGCTAATCCCGCGCGGCAGTTAATAACATGTTGGCGATTGAAACCTTCAGATATGTTGTAACCTGCCAACTCGTCAAATATGAGGTGCCTAGGATATCTGCTTTCTCAGATCACTAGACAAGAATTCAAACAAATCGTATTAAAGAGCTTTATTAACAATGAATGAATGACAAAACTTTGAGAAATACAGATGCGTAGCAAGCAAAGGGCGACATGCAGTAGAATCAGTGGTCTTCAGTGTAACGGTTCCAATACAAGTGATGTAATACAGTGGATACTTCTATCCAGATTGCTGGTCTTTACGCTTCGGCAGAACTCGTAGAAGTGGCTGCGCCCAGGCGACGCGGCGCTTCTGTCCTCTTCGCATAGAGGCCGCTGCTGTCGCGTTGTCATCTTGGAGAGGGGTCGGTCGGTCAGCGTGCAATTGATTGGCGTCGTCTCATAGCCCTCTGGCCGCCTGGCGTTCCGGCACTTCAGTTTGCGCCGAAACAAGATGACCATAACGAGATGAATTCGAAAGTAAAGTTCTATGTACTGACTTCGTAGAAAATCCTAAGAAATTTTGGATTATGTCAAAGTGGTAGGTGGATCAAAACAAAATGTCCAGACACTCTGTGACCAAAATTGTACTAAAAAAGAGGATGACAGACTAAAGGCCGAATTACAAAAATTTATTTTTCCAAAGCTGTTTCACAGAGGAAGACTGCACTGCAGTTGCTTCTCTAGATTCTGGCACAGATGACAAAATGGTAGATATCGAAATAGACGCCAGAGGGATAGAAAAACAATTACAATCGCTCAAAAGAGGAAAGGCCGCTGGACCTGGTGGGATACCAGTTCGATTTTACACAGAGTACGCAAAGGAACTTGCCCCCCTTCTTGCAGCGGTGTACCGTAGGTCTCTAGAAGAGCCAAGCGTTTCAAAGGATTGGAGAAGGTCACAAGTGATCCCCGTTTTCAAGAAGGGACGTCGAACAGATGTGCAGAACTATAGACCTATATCTCTAACGTCGATCAGTTGTAGAATTTTGGAACACGTATCATGTTCGAGTATAATGACTTTTCTGGAGACTAGAAATCTACTCTGTAGGAATCAGCATGGGTTTCGAAAAAGACTGTGTTTATTGACTTCCGAAAGCCGTTCGATACAGTTCCCCACAGTCGTTTAATGAACAAAGCAAGAGCATATGGACTATCAGACCAATTGTGTGATTGGATTGAACAGTTCCTAGATAACAGAACGCAGCATGTCATTCTCAATGGAGAGAAGTCTTCCGAAGTAAGAGTGATTTCAGGTGTGCCGCAGGGGAATGTCGTAGGACCGTTGATATTCACAATATACATAAATGACCTTGTGAATGACATCGGAAGTTCACTGAGGGTTTTTGTGGGTGATGCTGAAGTACATAGAGAGGTTGTAACAATGCAAAAAGTACTGAAATGCAGTAGGATCTGGAGCGAATTGACGCATGGTGCAGGGAATGGCAATTGAATCTCGATGTAGACAAGTGTAATGTGCTGCGAATACGTAGAAAGAAAGATCTCTTATCATTTAGTTACAATATAGCAGGTCAGCACCTGGAAATAGTTAATTCTATAAATTATCTGGGAGTAGGCATTAAGAGTGTTTTAAAATGGAATGATCCTATAAAGTTGATCGTCGGTAAAGCAGATGCCAGACTGAGATTCATTGGAAGAATCCTAAGGAAACGCAATCCGAAAACAAAGGAAGTAGGTTACATTACACTTGTTCGCCCAATGCTTGAATACTGCTCACCGGTGTGGGACCCTTACCAGATAGATAGTTGATAGAAGAGATAGCGAAGATCCAACGGAGAGCAGGGCACTTCGTTACAGGGTCATTTAGTAATCGCGAAAGCGTTACGGAGATGATAGATAAACTCCAGTGGAAGACTGAAACACAGACGCCCAGTAGCTCGGTACGGGCTTTTGTTAAAGTTTCGAGAACATACCGTCACCGAGAAGTCAAGCAGTATATTGCTCCCTCCTACTTATATCTCGCGAAGAGACCATGAAGATAAAATCAAAGAGATTAGAGCCCACACAGAGGCATACCGACAATCTTTCTTTGCACGAACAATACGAAACTGTTATAGAAGGGAGAACCGATAGAGGTACTCAAAGTACCCTCCACCACACACCGTCAGGTGCCTTGTGGAGTATGGATGTAGATGTAGATGTTGAAACACAGTCGTTTGTTGAAGTAGTTCACCATAGCGTTGTTGGTAGAAATGTTGTATTACGAAACTATGCGTAGTGGATTCGTGACATACTGTATCCTAATTTTTCTTTTTATATTCTCGTTTCCTAATACGTTGTGGGACATCCTTATTAAATTAACAGTTATATTGTTTATAATACCCGATATTATGTAAGTATGAGTGTGTTCTCTCTTGGGAGTGAGTTTGTCTGTTTTGTGAAGTTTTATAAGTTGATGTCCATGCTGACTGGAAATGAGACTTCCCTTTTTGTCTTAAAACCTGATCATGGGTACCAAAGTTTTTAGTTATGTATCTTGCGGACAGAACAACATGACTAGCGTATGGATAAGGCTGGAAATGGGTGTTTTAATAGACTAAACGTAAGAACTTTAATCGCGTCCGTTTTCGCAGACGTAATTTGTGGTTTACGAGCCAGATGCAGTCGACATTTGCCCTGTGGAGAGCGCCACAGTCCCAAATGGCGATAACCAGCATATACTGTGCGACGCAGAAGCAAGGTTGGATTTCACCTCCGCTTCCACGTCAACTTCAGTTGCCTTGTTCAGTGTTAGCAAGGATAAAGGATGCATTGGTTCTCTGGCGGCCGCTGCAAGTCTCTGCGATGTCTCAAACTGAAAAGTTAAATAATTTAGGAATCGCTGAGGAGGGCTTCTTACAGCGAAACATTGCACATCTTAGCTGCGCTGAGTGGAGAGATGAAACAGGACTGCAGACATTTTCCTGGCCGCTGTTACCCAGGGTAAAATCCTCTGGATAACTGAGTCGCGTCATATAATCTTCAGCTTCTTCTCGAAATCGTACTGTCTTCTACTACTTTTCCAAACCCGACATTTCGGCCCTTTTTGCTCAGATCTTCATCTGGAGTCCCTCTGGGATATCCACGTGGCTGAATCAGGCAGAAGATTTTACCGTAAATACAAGACGTATCTGCCGAGGTTCCCTGTCTCTATATAGAAAAATCGTACAAAAAGTCACAAAGACACATCCCAATTTGCCATTAGTCGCCAGAAATGTATATATCTCAAATTTGTAATTTGTTATTAACTACGAGACTGCACCTACTCGTCAGTAATTAGTTCTTCCACATTTTGGCCAGAAATGAAAGTGACGGAAGTAGGAGCTTCAGACTGCCAAGCGGTGAGAGAAAAAAAGCATTTTCGACGCGCGTCGAGCGAGCTATGATCCATCTCCGTTACCGCATTTTCCATGATGCCGTTGGCCAGCAGGAACAGTACAAATAGTTCAAATGGCTCTGAGCACTATGGGACTTAACATCTGAGGTCATCAGTCCCCTAGACTCAGAACTACTTAAACGTAACTAACCTAAAGACATCACACACACACACACACACACACACCCGTGCCCGAGGCAGGATTCGAACCTGCGACCGCAGCAGCCGCGTGGTTCCAGACTGCAGCGCGTAGAACCGCTCGTCTACCGTGGCCGACCAGGAAGAGTACAAAACTGTAATCCGAGGACAGTGGGTTCAATCCCGACGCTGAAACTTTTTTGGTTTTTTAGTTTTTACCTTACACTTCAAAGAAACCAAAATAATGATAGATACAATGTGGTTATTAACGGTTTCATAAAAGGAAACGCAATGTAAAATATGGGATTGGATACCAAATTCCAGGAAGGGATTGTAAAGCGTCTACGACAACTTCGTACATAAAATTTAGCGCTTTTATTATTTTATAGTTGATGATTTACACATGCTATGGTAAAATTCATTGTAAAAACAGGAGAAGCAGTAATTCCCTTGACGTCTTCCACACATTACAAAATTTTCCATTATTGCAATTACATGATGTTTTTAAAGTTTCTATACAGAATCAAATAGAACATCTGGTAATGTACAATGATATGTGATTTCTCTGGCGACGAGATAAGACCAGTTTTAAAGTTCCTTGATCAAATTCTTCTGCTGACTATAAAAATCTTTGTGCATCCATATTTAAACTGGATGAAGGTGGGACACAGCTGGTATAATTTTTATTAAAATGAAATTCCTTCAGCTGTACTTAATATTTTTTATTTCCTTCGCTGCTAGTTTCGGCGTCGCGTCAACGCCAGCCATCTTCAGGACAGTACACTTTGATGAAGTCAGCTGTGTGTGGCTCAGTCTAGAAGTCCGCGGTGAGATGGAGCACGTGTTGATCTCACAGAGGACTTCTAGACTGAGCCACACACAACTGATTTCATCAAAGTGTACGGACCTGAAGATGGCGTTGACGCAACGCCGAAACTAGTAGCGAAGTAAATAAAAAATCTTAATTGCACCTGGAGGAATTTAATTTTAATAAAGAAAAATAAAATTGGCCATCGCAGGATTGCACTAACGGACAGAATTAGCAGGCTTAGGGGGGAAATTGCTTCTATAATGCACGATGGCGCCCCCCCCCCCCCCCCCTCCTTCATGTTGGAACGTCTCGTCGCACAACTGCGGATTTTTTTCTCGTTCGGACGAGTCAATATTCAGAAGTAATTTTTTCTCCTACACATAGGCTTCCATCATATCAAAGACAACATATCGAGTATTGGGTTATTTGCAATTTAAGGAAGTTAATCATTGATAACAAAAGTTTCTGTATACAGACTCGATCCCGCGACTATCTTATCCGCTGCGCTAACTGCTGTCCGGAACATACGCCGATATAAACAGCTCATGCGTCTAGCGAACCGCGCCAAAACAATGCCATTTTTCTAAACGCTTGGCCATCTGCAACTACCAGTTTGTCACTATCATTTCTTGCCAAGCCCTGCGTATGCCATAAATCTGAGCGAAATCGGCACGATCTCCCTGTAAGTCTAATTACGTCATGTACGTTTCCTCCTTAGAAATGAGTGAAACCATTTGGACTGTTCCACCAAACGCGAATCCAACCCCATTACAAAAAATTGTTATCCTTGGTCATTGTAGGTTAGTTTGTTGCAGTAGATCTCAAAGTTGTCTACATTGTGTAAAATACGTGTGAACACAGAAATTATTGTGGATGCAAAGCTAGTTGTCGGCTAATATGAAGCAAGCTCTTAAACAACAGTTTCAGAAGGGATATTTATTAATGTATGTTGTGATTAATTTTCTACTATTTGTATCTTTATGAATTCTATAGTACTACTTTACTAATATGGAAAATCTGAATGTTACACTGTAATGCTCTCAAATTGCGTTTTTTGCTTTATTCCGTTATGTTAAAACACGTAAGTTCCTTATACTTTCAATGGGAGTGTGTTTTATAAGTAAGAAATACTACAGAAAATCATGTCAGTTGCAAATAATCAGCACCTTTGAATTTTAACTTGTTGATTCATTATTTATGAGACGTCTCTCTTTCTGTCACAACTTAAAATACTAATTTTAAGGCACTTTTAATGAACATCGTTATTATTTTTAATGAACTTCAGAAAAAATTTTAGACGAGACGAATAAATTCTTAAGTAATTTTTAATATTTATTAGGTATTGTTTTTCTTAAAATTTCTCCAAGTAGGAGTAAGCCTAATGTGGTTAAAATGATTTCTACAGCATGATTCAAAAAGAAAGAATAGATTTCAGTTGTTTATTACGGACAAATAATAAAAGATAGAAACACACTTCGCATGCTACTGGACGGAGGAAGGTTCACAGTTTTGACGCAGCTTCTCTGTTGTTTGTCACAACATAGCGACTACACAAGAGAGATCATTTTGTGTGTTGCAATTTGCGCGAAGTCAGGCCATTGTTCAAGTGTGAAGCGCATTACGCCATCGATCCATCATGCTTTATGATTGGCATATAAAATCCTTGGAAGATGGTTTCATATGCAAAGAGAAGATCAGTGGTCGGCCACCCACGTATGATGAAAATGTCGGGCGTATCCAATGTCCGTTCAGTCGGAGCGCCCGAAAATCGACAAGGAGGGCAGGCAAGGAACTTCCACTTTCTCAAACAATGGTGTGGCATGCTCTGAAGTTCGTATGAAAGGCAGTGTTGGAGTTGGTGGCGAACTCAAACGAATAGTATGGCGTGCTATTTTGGATGGGAATTATCAGATTACAAATGCAGTGTCGTTTTATGAAGTTCCCATGAAATGGATAAAATCAGTTGTTGCGACATGTTGCTCAAGGTAAATAACAAAGTCTTAAATGCAGAAATTCATGATATTCATTCAAGGCCTGACACTCTCTCTTTACCCTTACGAGTGTCCTATAGCATTGCACAATGATTTATGACGAGCTTTCCATTGAGTCGGGCGGAGGGTATATGATCAAAGCGGTAGTTACCTTATTGGGTCGTTACGTAAGTGACTTACACAGTCTGTGCATGTTTTATACCAGCCTTCGCCATTTACAAGATCCTGAAAACTATTTTTACGGTCAACCCGAAAGCAATAGAGAAAGTACTGACCATAGTTTCCAGTCTGGACTTTACTCTTAGAGTTCATTGAAAGATAGTGGACTAATTGCTATTTACTCAGTGGGATCAGGAACGATGAATACAAATAAAAGTTTTGAGTTCTGGGTAATTGATTTATTCAGTAAAGGTTCAAACGCACAATACGTAACAATAACATCGCTATCGGAACCAGCGCTATTAACGGTTGAGAGGCAACCTCTACGGAAAGTTCCAAGTAAAACAGTCTATCACGCTGACTTCGATTCACCAAAAATTAATTGCTCGCCTTACGAGTGGAAAATAATCTCTCCATTTGCCTCGTGGTTTTATCAGCATTACGAGCGGCACACGAACAGTTGCCTCCATGAAATCTAAACGATACAGGAAGGTGTACAGTCTTCGCGAGTTCGCTTCCTATTTTTACGGAAAACTCTTTTTGTAGCCGCCGGCCTCTGACACCATCGAAGGCACAGAGCACGTAGGCGTTTGACCGACGCCGACAGATTGATGTCTGTGCGAAGTCTCTCACCTCCCTGGCGCCAAACGAACATCTGCTACCAACTGCCCTATGCACTGGTGGCAGTATCTCAATAGCCCCTTTCTCGAACACGAATTAACTAATATCACTGTCGTTTAACAATTTGCAATCATCTTCATTGTTATGCAGAGTTAATTTGTCTTTAATTACTAAAAAAGTTTTAGTTCGCCTACATTTAAATCTTGCAGACTAGAATTTTTAAAATGGAACCAACAGTACAACGTGACCTCCGAAGTGCCTCTTTAACATTCCTCGTATTCGCAGTTATTTACAATACTGTCTTGAACTTGGTACAGCTGTGTTATTGCGTTATTGTAATTGAGTGCTGTAATCAGAACTTTGTACATCGCATTAATGCGATCTCGACTGTTGATTTTAACGTAGATATAACATCAGGTCGCTGCTCTCCGCAGACTATGTTATCAAAATTTATGGTACTTAATCTATCATGATTCAGGACGTTTTCGTTCCAGATTAGGTTTTTAGTTAACACCTTGTGAACTAACAGAGGTAGCTCAGTGGCGTGACATGATTAATGGTTTTACATCAAACTGCGGCCATATACGAATTTTTGTCTTTCTGAGCCTAATATTCAGCGCCTTCAATTTTTCGTAAAAATGCCGATTTTGATCTGACTAATGCTCTGATCAAGCTGAGACTTGTAACTTTTAACTGTGGCCTACATTTGCATATTTTGAACATTTTTGCCCAATATATTCATTTGGTTAATCACAGGTTTTACAATGTTGAATTATTATACTTAAGCACACACTGAGTAAGTTTGAAAAAGTTATTTTAATTTTTTTATTTCACTCTTAGATTATGGTGGATCTTTTGTACGTTGAGCACAGGCCCGATAGCAGTGAACGGGGTAAGCCCTGGTACACTCACTCCCCTCTGTCTCTCTTACAGTGGTACAGTCGCCAAATGTGAATTTAACTTTCTTTCAGAAAAAACTGAAACAGTGTTTCCTGAGCGTACACTAAATAAACTCAGCAGTCAAACAGGCGAGGAAAGACGAAGACATTCGTACGAGTTCCTTTATTGTTAATAAATCAGCATCCTTCAAGTCAGTTAAGTATTTCACAGCACAAGTTTCTTTATACTATCATACCTTCATTTTTTTTCCTTCAAGTTTTCTGCTTCATAAATAATGTACTCTAACCTCTGATAAGGACGAAATGTGGGACACTTTCTCCCATCTGCCAGTCTTAGCACAACAAATTTCACGTCAGCCTCTACTGCAATATACGTTCACCAGCTTTTGTAGCAACATCGGAGTATGGCGTCAAAGACGATGCGGCTAGACAGGGAGCACAGACGCGAAGTGCATAAGAATGAGGAAGAAACTCGCGATTGCGTTTCTAAAATGAGCCACCTGTCGGGATCGATTTAAGTTAACCACGGAAAATCTAAATCTGCTGTCCAGACAGAATTTTCCTACCAAACTCAAATCTACGTCCGCATAACTACAGGCTCCGCAAGCCACCTTCCAATGTGTGGCGGAAGCCTCCAGAACTACCAATGTTACTTCCCCGTGTTTTTATTTTCATTCGAGAGGAGGAGGAGGAGAAGGAGATTAGTGTTTAACGTCCCGTCGACAACGAGGTCATTAGAGACGGAGCGCAAGCTCGGGTGAGGGAAGGATGGGGAAGGAAATCGGCCGTGCCCTTTCAAAGGAACCATCCCGGCATTCGCCTGAAGCGATTCAGGGAAATCACGGAGAACCTAAATCAGGATGGCCGGAGACGAGATTGAACCGTCGTCCTCCCGAATGCGTGTCCAGTGTGCTAACCACTGCGCCGCCACGCTCGGTATTTTTTTTTTTTTTTTCCATTCGCAAAGAGCGACTGTTGCAAGGTTCGGTTTCAGGTCTTCAGTTTATCTGGTTTTCGCCTGTCGCTTCTTTCACAATATTACACCGGTTCATATTTATGGTGAATGAGAACTCTATCGACAAACTCTCAGAAGTCATAGTACGGACTAAAACAAGAAACAAATGTAGTAAACATGGGCTCTAAAACTTGTAACTTAAGAGCTATGAGCACTTGTTAATCTTCAATATGTGAAACAGACATCTTCTGCTGGAAGCTCTCTGTTTTCAATATTTTGGGCTGAGGGAAAATGGATCATAACATGAAGAAAAAAATGTTCGTTTAACAGGGGCTCTAAAATTCATAGCTTGAGACCTATCAGCACTTGTCAGTAGGGGAGACGTGTTCCAAAGTAGCGAAGATGAACAAGAGCTCTCAGTTCTCAAACTACGCACTTTAGAGCCCAGGTTTACTGGACTTTCCTTTTTCTTTTCTTTGTCCATGTACCAAAATACAGAAAGCAAGGAGCTTTCGATAAAAGAGATTTCTCTCACTGTAACAAAAATAAGCAAGTGATCATAGCTCATGAAGTATGCACATGATAGTACATGTTACTGAATATTTTTTTGTATTGTTTTCGTCCATACTACCTTACTGTAAACCGCTTCTTCATGGTGGTTGCAGTCTGCGCGGCCCAGGGCGTGCTGTCGGTGATTGAGTACTGGTTAGTCTCACGTTTATTGCATGTCGATAAAAAGGATATCGGGCTAGACTAATTAGGGGTAGGAAAAATTCCGCTTTAAAAATCGTTTTGCTTATAACGGGAAACAAGCCATCGCCCTCCGTCGCGACACTGGGAGTAGCATGAAACAGTTGATGAGCAGTATTTCCGCGACTTGACTCTAGCTACACACTGCAAAAACGGAATTGCAAATATCTGCGAAAACACCATAGAAACTGCGCCTGACCCTTCTTACCAGGGACAACGTGGGTATCGCGAACGTACGTGCTCCAAATGGAGCATTCTGTGAACCTATACACCCAACGTGCACTTTCTGTGTGACTGTAGACCTACACTCCATATTTCGACAGTTTAGGGAAACAGAAGTCTCGTATGGACAAGGCAAACACTGATCTTGTGAAACTCAGTACGCTCTTTTCTTCCATTAGATACAGAAGATCGTAGACAGCGAAGTTAATGTTCATGCTGTATTTTGCTTTCCTATTCGATACAGTTGAGCATGGGCATCTAGCGGGAAAAAATATGTCCTTGTGAAATACTGGAAAAGTTTTCTGAGTGAATTCCGTACTTCCTGGTAGATAGAAGTAAAAACATAGTTCTCAACAGAAACCGTGAGATGTGAAGGTACCTTCTGAAATCCCTCCAAAGGAGTGGTACAGGATCTCTCACACTATGTGATCAAAAGTATCCGGACACCTGGCTGAAAATGACGTAAAACTTCGTGGCGCCCTCCATTGGTAACGCTGGTATACAACATGTGTTGGCCCACTCTTAGCCTTGATGACAGCTTCCAGTCTCGCAGGCATACGTTGTCAGGTGCTGAAAGGTTTCTTGGGGAATGGCAGCCCATTCTTCACGGAGTGCTGCATTGAGGAGACGTATCGATGACGGTCGGTGAGGCCTGGCACGAAGTTGGCGTTCCAAAATATCCCAAAAGTTTTTCTATAGGATTCAGGTCAGGACTCTGTGCCGGCCAGTCCATTACAGGGATGTTATTGTCGTGCAACCGCTCCGCCACACATGCATTATGTACAGGTGCTCGATCGTGTTGAAAGATGTAATCACCATCCCCGAATTGCTCTTCAACAGTGGGAAGCAATAAGATGCTTAAAACATCAATGTAAGCCAGTGCTGTGATAGTGCCACGCAAAACAAGGGGTGCAAACCCCTCCATGAGAAATATGACTACACCATAACACCACCACCACCTCCGAATTTTACTGTTGGCACTACATACGCTGGCAGATGACGTTTACCGGGCATTCGCCATACCCACACCCTTCCATCGGGTCGCCAAATTGCGTACTGTGATTCGTCACTGCACACAATGTTTGTTCACTGTTGAATCGTCAAATGTTTACGCTTCTTACGCCGAGCGAGGCATCGTTTGGCATTTATCGTCGTGATGTATGGCTTATGAGCAGCCGCTCGAACACGAAATCAAAGTTTTCTCACCTCCCTAACTGTCATAGTACTTGCATTGGATCCTGATGCAGTTTTGAATTCCTGTGTGATGATGTGGTTAGATGCCTATTACACACTATGACCCTCTTCAAATATCGGCGGTCTCTGTCTGTCAACAGAGGAGGTCGGCCTGTACGCTATTGTGCTGTACGTGTCCCTTCACGTTTCCACTTCACTATCACATGGGAAACAGTGGACCTAGGGATGTTTAGGAGTGCGGAAATCTAGAGTACTGACGAATGACATAAGTGACACCCAATCAACTGACCATTCTGCTCTCTCACTATGTCTAATGACTACTGAGGTCGCTGATGGAATACCTGGCAGTAGATGGCAGCACAATGCAACTAATATGAAAACGTATGTTTTTGGGGGTGTCCGGATACTTTTGATCACGTAGTGTAAGAGATCCTCTACCACTCCTTTGGAGAGATTTCAAAAGGTACCTTCACATCTCACGATTTCGCTCTATTGAGAACTATGTTTTTACTTATGTCTACCAGGAAGTACGGAATTCACTCAGAAAACTTTCCGGTATTTCACAAGGTCATATTTTTTCCCGCTAGATGCCCATGCGCAACTACACTCCTGGAAATTGAAGTAAGAACACCGTGAATTCATTGTCCCAGGAAGGGGAAACTTAATTGACACATTCCTGGGGTCAGATGCATCACACGATCACACTCACAGAACCACAGGCACATAGACACAGGCAACAGAGCATGCACAATGTCGGCACTAGTACAGTGTATATCCACCTTTCGCAGCAATGCAGGCTGCTATTCTCCCATGGAGACGATCGTAGAGCTGCTGGATGTAGTCCTGTGGAACGGCTTGCCATGCCATTTCCACCTGGCGCCTCAGTTGGACCAGCGTTCGTGCTGGACGTGCAGACCGCGTGAGACGGCGCTTCATCCAGTCCCCAACATGCTCAATGGGGGACAGATCCGGAGATCTTGCTGGCCAGGGTAGTTGACTTACACCTTCTAGAGCACGTTGGGTGGCACAGGATACATGCGGACGTGCATTGTCCTGTTGGAACAGCAAGTTCCCTTGCCGGTCTAGGAATGGTAGAACGATGGGTTAGATGACGGTTTGGATGTACCGTGCACTATTCAGTGTCCCCTCGACGATCACCAGAGGTGTACGGCCAGTGTTGGAGATCGCTCCCCACACCATGATGCCGGGTGTTGGCCTTGTGTGCCTCGGTCGTATGCAGTCCTGATTGTGGCGCTCACCTGCACGGCGCCAAACACGCATATGACCATCATTGACACCAAGGCAGAAGCGACTCTCATCGCTGAAGACGACACGTCTCCATTCGTCCCTCCATTCACGCCTGCCACGACACCACTGGAGGCGGGCTGCACGATGTTGGGGCGTGAGCGGAAGACGGCCTAACGGTGTGCGGGACCGTAGCCCAGCTTCATGAAGACGGTTGCGAATGGTCCTCGCCGATACCCCAGGAGCAACAGTGTCCCTAATTTGCTGGGAAATGGCGCTGCGGTCCCCTACGGCACTGCGTAGGATCCTATGGTCTTGGCGTGCATCCGTGCGTCGCTGCGGTCCGGTCCCAGGTCGACGGGCACGTGCACCTTCCGCCGACCACTGGCGACAACATCGATGTACTGTGGAGACCTCACGCCCCACATGTTGAGCAATTCGGCGGTACGTCCACCCGGCCTCCCGCATGCCCACTATACGCCCTCGCTCAAAGTCCGTCAACTGCACATACGGTTCACGTCCACGCTGTCGCGGCATGCTACCAGTGTTACAGACTGCGATGGAGCTCCGTATGCCACGGCAAACTGGCTGACACTGACGGCGGCGGTGCACAAATGCTGCGCAGCTAGCGCCATTCGACGGCCAACACCGCAGTTCCTGGTGTGTCCGCTGTGCCGTGCGTGTGATCATTGCTTGTACAGCCCTCTCGCAGTGTCCGGAGCAAGTATGGTGGGTCTGACACACCGGTGTCAATGTGTTCTTTTTTCCATTTCCAGGAGTGTATATCGAATAAGAAATGAAAATACGGGATCAACATTAGCTTCCTTGTCTACGATTTTCTGTATCTAATGGAAGAACAGAGCGAGCTAAGTTTCACAAGATCAGTGTGTGCCTTGTCCATGCTGATCCCTGTAGATGAGTCTTCTGTTTTCCGAAAGTGTCGAAATAGGGTAGTGTAGGTCTTCAAAAATGCGTGGTGCGTCTATAGGTCCTACAGAATGCTCCATCTGTGGCAATTCGAAATATCTGATGTGTGGAGGTAACCTGCAGATGTGCGTTTTTCGCCATACCATTTTTACGGGAACAATAAGTAGTCAAAGCTTCAGAATTAGTAGTCAAAGCTTCACATCGCGGGAGTGCGTTGACTGTTAAGTCAGGCGGCTCTTAGCCAACAGGTTGCCCCAACACGTCGCAATTTACAGCAGACTGCACTTCACAGTCCTTTATGGCTTCAACCGACTGCTGAAGTACAGAAGCAACCGTTTCAAAACTGCCTCGTAGAATCCTGCGCTGGACACGTTGTTCGTGGCTTTATATTTGTCAGACTGAACTTTATTTTTTAAATGGAAACTTATTCTAACGTCTATATACCTCTTTCAGATATGAACTTGGGCATCAGTGGTGTTACAACGAATACTAGGTCGATGTAAATTTGAAACTTTTATGGTTTTACACATGTTTATTGGTAACTATATGTGCGCCAAAGCATGTCGCTAACAATGTGAAGGCCGCGCGGTATTAGCCGAGCGGTCTCAGGCGCTGCAGTCATGGACGGTGCGGCTGGTCGCGGCGGACATTCGAGTCCTCCCTCGGGCATGGGTGTGTGTATGTGTGTGTTTGTTCTTAGGATAATTTAGGTTAAGGAGTATGTAAGCTTAGGGACTGATGACCTTAGCAGTTAAGTCCCATAAGATTTCACACACATTTTTTAACAATGTGAATGAAAGTACTTTCAAATGCCTATTACAGTATCGGATCGAGAAAAGCCTTTACCACCGTACTTTCAAACACGGACGTAATTGTGCAAATTGTTTATGATGTATGTGATACCAGTTAATCCAAACTGCCTCACACTACCTCTAAACGAATGTAAATAATGATTATCAAAAATACTCAGTGACTTTCGCATGAAACAATCACACACAATGGCTAACTGTTGCGTAACAAAAACTGTGCCCTGTTGTAAGAACGCGCCTGTTTAAATTATATGAAAAAACGGCTCCTACCATTTTCCCGAAAGGTTCTGTTAGGCACTACAATAGATTCTTACCTTGTCAACGGATAACTTGAATCTACTCTGGCTGCAGTGCAACAACGATGAAGTGAAATAAACCAGTGCGCCACAGTTCGCATTATCTTATTTTATTTTCTTCCCGTAAATTAAGCTTTTAATCTCTTTTCAAATATACGATTCACTGTCCATGGAGTAGGGAAAGGCGTGACTGTGCAGTTTTTATTAGATGCGTTTTTGATCTAACAATGTGTAGAAGTTTCATGAAATATTTATAAATGAATAGGAAAGTATTTGAGATTACATCGGATCCTTTTAATGATACAAAAATGACTCGCGCTAACATAACAATTATTCTGTATCAGCATCACCTTTCTCATGCGGTCTCGTAAAGTGACATACTGTCCAGAGAACGCTGTGCTGACGACATGCTCCTGCATATCCGCATCCGGTGACGCCTGTGTTCTGAGAACGACACGGCGTGCACTTGGTACCGTTGGGCCTTCACGTTCCGCCGGAGTTAAGTTTTCTATTGTCTTTCTCTCCATTACTAATAACAACAACCAACACACAATAAGCATTCAAATTATCATAAACTTTAAAAACAAATAAAAAACGAAGAACGATAGGGTGTTTCCAAAGGTGCATAGGTGTATGAAGGTACTTCATTCGCAGCTACAAGTCTGACGTCAGCATAGAGACATCTTCAGGTTTATCTGTCAAGAATACAAATCACTGTATGAAATTTATGGAATGGTAGAAACACAGATCAACAGTGCTGGCATTCAACGGAAAATAATGACTAGTAGTCACAAAGGTTATATTCAATAATTTCTATTAACTAATCTTGATGGGGAAAGCTAATTATAATACTGTGCACATGACTGGTAATTCAACCCGGATACCAACACGTAGATCTTATTAGAGACAATGAAATCCTCACACTACGATAACAACTCGACTAGGACTTCAGGAAAATAAACTCAGTGCAATTACCTTTTCCCAAATCAGCCGTCTCTCTATGAAACGCTTTTTAAAAAATGATCCTTTATCCTAAGGCCAGGTTCTCATTGAAATGAGCAAAAAAATAGTCAAAGTTTTGAAATTTTATTTAAACCATGGGAAGACATACAAAGAATCTGTTTGCCGATTGATTATCATACTATGAACTTTATTTTTGATTTTCAATACAAATACAAAAACAAAATGGAGCTTGAAATCATGATTTCATCAAGGACCTGCGAGTCTGAAGTACGCACGCTGTGTGCAGTGTAGCCCCGCAGGAGTCATCAGAAATAAAAAAAAATTATAACATCGGTCGACACGACGTTAAATATATGGCAGCTTCTACTTCAGGCCAATGAAATAACCTTAAATTTAACGATATCGTGCTAACTCGATTTTTAGGTGTTTGTCTTCATGGCTTCACAAAAATGGTTAATATTATTAAAATTTCATGTATTGTAGGTACAATTTCCCAAGAAAATTGTTTAATTTTCGGGGGAAAAGGTAGTTAATACGTTGAACCATTCTTGATTTATGCTGCATGCGGTATCCAAAAATCATTTCTTGAGGAAAAAACTGTTTAAAGTTTAGGGAAAACTTTTAGGTGCATTATTAGTTCAATTTGCTTAAGCTACCCTTTATTACATATTTTGATGCTGCTGAACACGAATCTGGAGTTAGATTTTCAAAACTCAACATGGATAACCAAATACGGCGGACGAAAAATTGTTCTGACCAATATTGACCAAAAATTTGGCAGGAAAGCGTTTTCGTTACTTACGCTCTGTATGCAATTCCAGGACTGCACATCAACCCTGCCGATCTAACTGAGCTGGATGTGCTGCGCACGGCATCATGCTCACGTTGTTCGCCTGCTTTTTTGTCGCATATGTCCTGCATTCATGCTGCAGTATAAATCATTTTGTGGACGTGTGTCACGGCACGCCAAGTTTTCTACCTGAACTGACCATCTCCGCCTGAGATGGCCTGTCGGTAGACGTGACACTACTTCGAACAATGTTCCGTAGAAACTTTTGTATAAACCTTTACGTCCCAACGTTGTAGACACACATACGTTTTAAAAAAAAGAATTACAAAGAAATCTAATTTAAGACCATTTTGAATGAGAACATAGCCTTAATTACATATCATTCTATACCGCAAATAATAATCTCCGTGAGACATATCCATCATTCAAGCTCCCCACTTTGCCACGACACAAAAGTTTCTCGCTCTCTGGTCGAGAAGTGCTTCGGATTCCTTCGCTCGCAATAGCTCTACTTAATAACACTACAACCTTTGGTAGCCAAAGAATGTGTATCACTCATGTATTCGGCATTCAGAGATGCTCAAAGGAATAAACTATTTTTTTTTATTCATTGAAGAGCCAAAGAAACTGGTACACCTACACCTGCCTAATATCGTGTAGGGCCCCCGCGAGCATGCAGAAGTGCCGCAACACGTCGTAGCATGGACTCGAAGAACGTCTGAAGTAGAGCTGGAGGGAATTTACACCACGAATCCTGCATGCCTGTCCGTAACCCGTAAGAGCACGATAGGGTGGAGATCTCTTCTGAACAGCACGTTGCAAGGCATCCCAGATATGCTCAATAACGTTCATGTCTGGGGAGTTTGATGACCAGCGGAAGTGTTTAGTCTCGGAAGAGTGTTCCTGGAGGTACTCTGTAGCGATTCTGGACGCGTTGTCGTGCTGGAATAGCCCAAGTCCGTAGGAATGCACAATGGAAATGAATGGATGCCGGTCATCAAAGAGGATGCTTACGTACGTGTCACCTGTCAGAATCGTATCTAGACGTATCAGGCGTGCCATATCACTTCAACTGCACACGCCCTACACCATTACAGAGTCTCAAACAGCTTGAACATTCTCCTGCGGACATACAGGGTCCACGGATTCGTGAGGCTGTCTCCATACCCGTTTACGCACATCCGCTCGATACAATCTGAAACGAGACTCGTTCGACCAGGCAACACGTTTCCAGTCATCAACTGTCCAATGTCGGAGCCGACGGCACAGACGAGGCTTAAAGCTTCGTGTCGTGCAGTCATCAACGGTACACGAGTGGGCCTCCGGCTCCAAAATCACATATCACTGATGTTTCGTAGAAAGGTTCGCACGCCGACACTTGTTGACGGTCCAGCATTGAAATCTGCAGCAATTTGCGGAAGGGTTGCACTTTGGGCGATTCTCTTCAATGATCGTTGGTCCGTTCTTGTAGGATCCTTTTCTGGCAGCAGCAATATCAGAGATTTGATGTTTTACCGGACTCCAGATACGGTACGCTCGTGAAATAGTCGTTTAGGAAAATCCTCGCTTCGCTACCTCGGAAATGCTGTGACCCACCGCTCGTGCGCCGACTATAACACCCCTTTCAAACTCACTTAAATGTTAACTTGCCATTTCAGCAGCAGTAATTGAGCTAACAACTGCGCTAGGCACTTGTTGTCTTATATAGGCGTTGCCGACCGCAGCGCTGTATTCTGCCATTTTACGTGTGTCTGTAATTGAATACGCATGCCTATACCAGTTTCTTTGGGACTTAAGTGTATATCCAGCTTTTATAATCGTTTCTGCTAATACGTACGCCTTTCAACGTGTTCGGACACTTGGTAGATGGAAGCTCGAGAGATATTTGTGAAATGTGTGCTTGTATCGTGGAATATTCGCCCCTGCTCAAAGCGCGGACAGCAGCTGCGCTTGTACCTGCGGCCTCCTACATCGTGTTCTTGCTCTCTTGTGTGCAGGAGCGGCCACGCCGCTACAAGGGCCCGTGTTCCTGCAGGAGCCGCCGCATGCCGTGCAGTTCTCCAACAACACGGGCGCGCTCATACCCTGCTCTGCACACGGAAACCCCACACCGGTGAGTAATACGGCTCCCGCAGCCGTAGAGAGAGAGAGAGAGAGAGAGAGAGAGAGAGAGAGAGAGAGAGAGAGAGAGAGAGAGCCAGAAAGCAAAGCTGGTATTACACTATCATATTTATTTGTGAAAATTGATACGTCAAATATTTATGTCAAAGAAATTTGACGGTGTAATAGGAAACTTTGTCAAGCCTCGCCTTTCGTCAAAGAAATATGATCAAATCTAAAGCCTCGCCGTGGATATGATACGAAAAGTCGTTCGTCTTCTATTCACTGCAATGTGGCATGAAACCGCTTGGAGCGCTGGGATCGCTACAGCTATTTGACGCCTCTGTAGTGTGATTGCAAACATGGTTTCAAAGTTGGTGTGTTTCTTCGACTCCTTTTTTTTAATAACCTTCCCTCAACGGGGGTAGGGGGTGAGGAAGTGCCACAGAGCATGCCATTAATTGAGTGCTGATGGACAGGTGGGATATGCTGCAAGCGACTTCGTATCCATAGTCACAGTTACAGCCATCCACTTCTACATCTGGAAACACCCAGGCAGTTTTTCAGCAAACTGGAATAGAGGAGGTCGTCATACTTCAAAATAAATTTTTACTTAGCTTTCATTGTACTGTGTCTATTTTTTGAACTCTGGATGCCACAAGTTAAAAAGCGCTTTGTCTGTTTCGTAGTTTATTAATTTATAGTTTTTGAGATATTAATTCTGTTACTTAAATTATTCTGTTATTTAAATTATTCAAAAACATAGTTCTTATTGCCAGTTTAGAGCACTAAACATTTACTTGTCTTCAGATATTCCCCCTGCAGTGCTTTATAAATAGCTTCACACGTATTTGGAATTATTTTCGTTAATGTGCTCTGTGGTATTACAGTGCTTTATTGTAAACTGGAGTAGTTCTCTTCTGTATGAAGAAATAGCAGAGTCACAGTGAGCCTGTCTTCTGCACGTACAGCATTTCTCAAGAGAGTATTCTGTTTTGAAATGTCAGAAGCCACTTTACTGATCAGATGCTGAAATGCACCCTCATCCATTCCTAAATAATTTACAAATAAGACTTGACGTCCTCCATTTGCAGATCTCGCAACAAATTTTGCTGAATGCTCGACCTAATATCCATGGTTTCACCCAATTATGTTTAATTTTTTCCGCCGCTACAGGCAACTGCTGCACATAACCGATTATTGTTGTCCGCCATATTGAATTTCGACGAAAAATTTGACGGCAGTGTAATTCTCCTTTTAGCACCAAGTAAAAAATCTTTGGCAAAGAAATTTCACGAATATTTTTGATCGTATTTCTGTCACAGAAATATGATAGTGTAATACCGGCCTAAGTAAGTAAATGTGTGGGTGTGTGGGAAAGGGGGGGGGGGGGGCGGCCGCGTGCGAATAAGAAAGAAAAACTGGGCGAAGATCTGTAACGAGTTGACGTCAAGTTGCGGCTTTTTCTATTGTTTCACTGAACTCTGAGGCATCTCTCTACATCTACGTGACTACTCTGCAATTCACACTTAAGTGCGGGGCGGAGGCTTCTTCGTTTATCTACTGTTCCTCTCTCTAACCGCCCATGGGGAACACGAACACTGAAATCTTTCTGTACGAGCTTTGATTTCTCTTATTTTATTGCTAGCAGACAGAGCCGGTGTTGCCCAGGTACTTATTTATTGCTGTGAGCCCAACCCCGTACCGCGCAGCGTCTGGTTCAGTGCTCAATGTTTACGACGTCATATCTCCTGAACTGCGTCGTACAATGACGTAAGTTTGTAGGTCCATTCAGCGGTATATGAGGACATTCGCTGCGATATGTGTTGTGGGTATAGTAAATTTAAAGGTCATGCACAGTGAGGCAATTTTTCACGTATCTCACTGTTAATACTATCTTTCTCCTGAAGTATATATCGTACAATGATATAATTTTGCATTTAGAGGGTTATATGTGCATACTGTGTGTAAAATGTGTCACGAATGCGGTTAGTAGTAAAGAAGTAATAAATTTAACGCCACGTTTCATTAGGTACCTTTACTTCATGGAAAGCGGGAAAGTAGTAAGCGAAAAATGTGTTTTCCTTTCATAATTTTGCAGGCGTTGCAGGGAGAAAAAGTTACGTAGAGGTTTGAAATTATGTGTAAAATTTGTTGCAAGTCGGTAAGTGATCTCATTCTCAAATACTGGATGAAGAACATCTGGGAATTACTGCGTTATGGGCTACGCCACCTTTCCACCCCCACTTCCTCTCCTTTGATAGGTAGGTGGTTTCTACCTCTACATCGACTGTCGCCTTACAACAAGATACGTAACAAGTTCGGTTGAAATTGGTCCAGTCGTTTAGGAGGAGATGTGGAACGTCCTCACATACATACAGATGAGTATATCCATTCAAGTAATATGTATGAATTAATTGCGAATCGTTATTTCGCTGGGTTTTTTTTTTTTCGCCGTTTTACTTCAGAACTGACAATACCTCATCTTTAGCGTTTGAGCATTACCTAAAATATAAATCAACTTTCTATTAACAAATACATTAAGTACACTTAACACAATTTTCACATTTTATTTTCGGCTTATATTCAGTCACTGTACATTCAGTCATTCAGCCACTGAACATTCTGGAATCTTCCCGAATGTTCCAGAACATCCGGACTTATTGAGGAAGATTCCGGAACATTCTGGAATGTTGTGAATACTCTCCAATGTTCTGGAATTTCCTAGAAAGTTTTAGAGAGTGAACGTTTCAAGCTCTTATATCTTCAAAAGCACGCCCTTCAGGTAAAAACGGGAACCTTCTTCTTTGACATGGGATAGAGGGCTACCACCACATACAACTCCTTTGATCTTACCGGGACTTGTTTCTGAGTTTTAGCGGCGCACACAATGCACATTTCATGACACATGTTGATGATGATCCTTTCTCCCTATGTAGATTGGCAACAACAGAATATTTTCATATTCAGAGGAGAAAGTTTGTTATCTCGCCGCAACAAAAAACGCCTTTTATTTTAATGATTGCCTTCCAAACTCGCTTATCATATCCTTTACACTATGTCCCCTATTTCCCGATAATACGAAACGAACTGCCATTCTTTGAACATTTTCGTTGTCCTCCATCAATTCTGTCTTGTAAGGATTCCACATCGCATAGCAGTATTCTAGCAGAAGACGATCATTCGTAGTGTAGGCAAAAGTAAGGATTCCACATCGCATAGCAGTATTCTAGCAGAAGACGATCATTCGTAGTGTAGGCAATCTCTTAAAGTAAACCTCTTACATCTATGTATAGTGACCCGTTGCCTTTTTCACAATATTATCTATGTGATAGTTCCAACTCAAGTCGTTGCTAATTGCAGTTGCATTCCTAGGTATTTAGTCGCATTGAAAGCATTTAAATTATTTATCGTGTATCGAGATTTAAAGGATTTCTTTTTGTACTCATCAGGATGACCTTGCACTGTTCCTTAGTGAGAGGCAAAAACCTATTTTCGCACCACTCAGATGTCGTATTTAAGTGATTTTGCTGTTGGTTTTGATTTTCTCATGATTTACTAGGCAGTAAATGACAGCATCATCGGCAAACACTGTAAGAGGGCTGCTCAGATTAACTCCTAAATTGTTTGTGTAGGTTAGGAATAGCAGAGGGCCTGTAACACTTTAACACTTCCTTTGGGAGCACTAGATATTACTTACATTTCACTCAATGATAGCCGGCCGGAGTGGCCGAGCGGTTCTGGGCGCTACAGTCTGGAACCGCGCGACCGATACGATCGCAGGTTCGAATCCTGCCTCGGGCATGGATGTGTCTGATGTCCTTAGGTTAGTTAGGTTTAAGTAGTTCTAAATTCTAGGGTACTGATGACCTCATAAGTTAAGTCTCATAGTGCTCAGTCATTTGAACCATTTTTTGAACTCAATGATATCCCGTCCATTACTGCGTACTACAACCTTTCTGAGAGGAAATCACGGATCCAGTCCCACAACTGAAGGGATACTCCACACACATGCAATTGAATTAGAAGTCTCTTCATTCTATTCGTCGTCCTCTCTCCGTTGACAGACGAGTATGCGACGTACGTGTCTTCTAATGTCCTATAGTTTACTGCCAAGTCAAATTGTTAAAGGGCGTGACCGATTTAATATTCATTGACTACATTGATGTGTTGGGGCAGCCACACACCTGTCGCATTACCCGATAAATAGTTCTGGTAACGTCTTAACAATTGCGGACAGCGTTGTGGTGAGGGGTGCAAGCAAAATTGTTGCAAAGCTGGTCACTGTTTAGAAAAATAAATGTTTATTAAACCTTTAGTATCGTGAAAGCAGCACAACGATAGATGTTCGTTCTCAAAAGAACATATCGCCCTTTGACTGCATAGTTATTTATTTAATTACGGCCCAGATTTCGGTCTTTTATGCCATTTTCAAGTGACTGAGTTTGTCTCAACGTGTATTTCAGCACATCAAGCTCAAAATTGGCTATAAATTAAGAAAAATACTCGATCCCTACGAAATGCCAGATGTAAAATCATCTGGCATTTCGTCGGGTCGTAATTAAAGAAACACCTACACAGTCAAATGGCGCTGCGCTCATAAAAAAATTATTGTATGACTGTTGCTCAGCAACATCGAAAAATATAGTTATTCGTTATTACGAAAGTTTTAAATACGTCTTCCTGAGGCTAATTATCGAAACATTAAATTCACAAGCTAAAATCCAATTCCATTTCAAATTAATGTTCAGCAAGGCAACATATTGTAAAATTTTCAAGTCCAAAGCAATTTCAGCTCGATGTTTGAGTCGACGACACTAACTTTCTACAAGTTTAAGAGTGCAAATGGGATTTTACTCACACCTTACAGTTCAGGATGAGAGCTACCGAAATATTTGTCCAAACATGCACTCGCTTAGAGTCCCCGAAACTGTCGATACTTTTCGAACTTTTCAGAAATCCTGCACAAATTGCTAAAATCCCACGAAACTGTCGCCCGAAATATATCATCCATTTAAGAAGCCGCAGCCGGCACTATGTTACTTTCCCGAATTAATATTCTGCCTCCTAATTCGAAATGTATTACATTAACAAAAGTTTTGAATCTGTATCGCAATACAGTTGTTCACTCGATATATGTGGTCAGCTGTTTCTTTAAAATCGCTTCAGGCGTTCAGAAATTACTAATTTCTTAAATGAATATTTCAAACCTTAGTTCAGATACACTTTCCCTCGTCTTCTTTTTTACCTTCCATTTGGTGTCATCGTCTTCCTCGTAACCCTATTAATTTACCTTCTATGCATTTTATGCCCGTGGAACGACTGTTCAACCTCTGACAAGAAAACATTACCCACTTGACCTCATATTTTAAGAAGAAAACGGTTTACTTGCAAGATATCGGCGCCAACAATCGATGCCGCGCAAAAATTTGAATCATTATTCTGACAGTATACTTTTACGACCTCTTGGAAGTACAGCTTTTAAACGTTCGCGCTCTCCGTTTGTTTGTACCTCGCTCCACCCATTGCATCCACCTAATGCCCGAGTGCAAAGTGCTCTACAGGGAATAACAACCAGAGCTGTCCTGTTCGCAGAGTGTTTAAAGCGAGGGAAGAGGAAGACGGAGACGGACTCGTTTGCCAATGTGTTTTCAAGTCTTGTTGGAGAACACGTCTTATTCGAGAGAAAAAATTAGCAAGTAACAAGACTGTGCTACGGCAACCTAACGCACATATGCGTTCAATATTATTTTAGAAAAGTTCTCATATTGATACTCTGCAATTAAATAAAAGGCTCAGAAACAAGATGGCCATAGCTCGTGGGCTCGCGCTCGCGTTCTCGCTTCCCGAGCACGGGGTCTCGGGTTCGATTCCCGGCGGGGTCAGGCATTTTCACCTGCCTCGAGATGAATGAGTGTTTGGGTTGTCCTCATGATTTCATCATCAAACATGAAAGTGGCGAGACTGGTCTGAGCAAGGGTTAGGAATTTGTACGGCCGCTGCTAACCGCGCAGTTGAGCGCCCTACAAGTCAATCATCATCATCATCATCATCATCAAAATCAAAATTATTAAATGTAAACGGTTGAAGAATGATTATGAAATGAAGTTAATAATTCTCCATTTGCAACTTAATTATACCAGTCTCGTTGGCCGGCCGTAGTGGCCGAGCGGTTCTAGGCGCTACAATCTGGAACCGCGTGACCGCTACGGTCGCAGGTTCGAATCCTGCCTCGGGCATGGATGTGTGCGATATCCTTAGGTTCGTTAGGTTTAAGTAGTTCTAAGTTCTAGGGGACTGATGACCTCAGAAGTTCAGTCCCATAGTGTTCAGAGCCATTTCAACCAGTCACGTCGAAAAATAGGAATCTTCTGCAAATTTTGTCCAATTCAACAATGCCAGTTTTAAAATGCCAAGAAAATAACGCGTAATATTTACGTTAATAATTAAATGGCGCTAGACTACTTCTTTAATGACACACTAATTCGTTTCCTGAATTCACACTGCATTTGTGAATCGCAACATAAAAATCTTCAAAGGAAAGTAATCTCCGACATCTCAACGTTTTATAATCCGCGCCCTTTGAAGCAGTGAACAAAGAATGTTAAGCGTCGCAGCAGTATTTCTTAAACCTGTTACTCACTCCACTGTGCAGTACTTCGCACTCGGGCGTTAGGCGACTGCAGTGGAGGAGAGGGGGTGACAAACAACCGGTGTGCGAGAAAGTTTAAAAGCTGTACGTTCAGAAAGCCATAGCTGCGTACTGCCAGAATTATGGCCCAAATTTCCGCGCGGGACCGATTGCTCGCTCCTATATGCCGCAGGTGTGTCTTTTTCTCCTTAAAATATGAGGCAGAGCTGATGTCTCCTTGCTCCTTGTGAGACCATTCGTGCCGCGGCGGGAACTCGCCCCCACGGACTGCCTGCAACTATAGTGTGGGTGGGGGTGGAGGGGGGTTGAAGGGGGATAAACCGTGACAGTAAGTCTCCAGGCTACCCGCTCCCCTTCTGCTAGCCGGATTACATAGCGGCGTCTCGTTCAGCCAACTGCAGAAGCAGATTGTCGTCTGCTAGCGAACGGCTGCAGTCGCCACCTCCTCACGAGCAATATTCGCGTGTGTCAGAATGCTCCCTGTCACGTACCAAAACAGCGTCCAGTCGCCGCTCTTGCCTGTAGTGAATGTCTCATGCACAATATGGGCCAGACCCTGCTCCCTCTGCGTGTGTGTGTGCGCGCGCGCACACACACACACACACACACACACACACACACACACACACACACACACTACAGAAAAAATATGTACGACCTTGAAAGACCAATCACTATTAAAGTTAGGAATTAAATTTGCCCAATACTGAAAGTCGCCAAAAGTCTCCTGACGCGCAGTTGTGTTCAATTGAAACACGTCAACACTTATATTATTTACCCTTGCCCAAGAAAGAAATGGTTCAAATGGCTCTGAGCACTATGGGACTTAACATCTTAGGTCATCAGTCCCCTATAACTTAGAACCACTTACACCTAACTAGCCTAAGGACATCACACACATGCATGCCGGAGGCAGGATTCGAACCCGCGATCGTAGCAGTCCCGCGGTTCCGGACTGGAGCGCCTAGAACCGCACGGCCACCGAGGCCGGCTCTTGTTCAAGACATCGTACAACTAGAACAATATAATTATTGATTAAAATTGTAATCTACAGTATTAAAACAAAATTATTTAACACCAGAAATCAGAATGATAAATGAGCCAGTCGTTATTTTAAAAAAAAGAAAATGTGTCCTGGGCAGAGTTAGGGTCGGTAAAAGAAGGTAACTAGCTTCTCGGCATATCTGGCAGTTTCAAAAGATATTTAAATCAAAACATCTTCACACATTTGCGCTTTTTTACTTGTTAGCACTAGTATCCATGTCGTGTAACATAATGTATCATACCAAGTAAAGTTACATCATGTGTGATGTCACGTCGCATAGCAACATGGCGTTTGTCATGTCCCACTCTGGGGTACTTCTTATTTCAGATGCTCTCGCATTCGCATACACTTTCTGTTGCAGATATATCCCACTCTCTAAAAGCACGTAAATTTATGAAAATTCCTGGCAGATTAAAACGGTGTGCCAGACCGAGACTCGAACTCGGGACCTTTGCCTTTCGCTGGCAAGTGCTCTGCCAACTGAGCTACCCAAGCACGGCTCACGCCCCGTCGTCACAGCTTTACTTCCGCCAGTACCTTTACTTCAGAGTAAAGGAACATTGGTGGGTTTGGGAGAGAAATAATCCCCTCTAGGAAAAAAAAAATCACCCCCCCCCCCCCCGCCTTCTGCCACCCGCCACCACCAAGATAACAAAAACCAGTTTTTGCGTCCCCCAGGAACCATTCCACTCCCAGGAATTTTATTCCTACATAAACACTTTTTCAACTATTACGTCTATGCTCTTTAGCCATACGATATTATTAAATACTGTTTACTATGGCTGGCGAATCTTCTTGACTTTGGGCGGAGGATCAAGGGGCTTTAGCCTTTAAACTGCAAGATGTAGGTGTGCCGAGACCTCGCAAGTAAGAGACCTCACTGTGCTGGGAAAGTACAATTAACTTGTAAAAAAGGGCGAAACATCAAAATGTTTTGATTTAAATGTCTTCGAAACTTCCACATAAGTCAAAAAGCTAATTCCCTTCTTTCAAATCCCTACCTCTTCCCAGGATATTTTGTCCTTTTTTTGCTATGTGATATGAGCATTTCTCATTCTGGTTCCCAATTTTTATTCTACCATAATTTTGACGTAATACCACCATAACTAGACGAGTCATGTAGATTTTTGTTGACTCGGTTAATGCCTCATCCAGTATACGTGTTTCTATTGTCTTTCGAACCATGTTGCTTATGTTGTGCTAACAGATACAGCAAACATGTCGACCATTAATTATATGTGCTTTTCTACCTTCTCACAAAATTTGAATCGACCCGCACAAAATAGAAACATAGAAGTAGCGCGTAAAGAAACTCACAAAAAGTGTATTTTGCTCGTAATTATCGAATGAAGCTAGAGTCTCGAAAGTAAATTTTCATTTTTGTCGTACGAGTGCGTGGTTTATTTGATTCACCTTAAGTCGTTTCCTGCATTCAGTTGACGTAAGAACGAATTTTACGTACTACTTTAGCAAAAAAAAAAAAGGAAAAATGTGTCAACCAAGATTTTCCAAAACTGTTCAAGAAAATATCAACCTCAATAGTTTTGCTACTTGCATTAGCCAAATAGTCTGAAGAGCATGGTTGATGCAAATTTCTGCAGATTAGCAGCTTAGTACTACTGTCCCTCATTTTTTAAAAATCTTCTTCACACCGTTTTACGCCTGTCCAGGATCTTCAAAGTCGTATAATGGAGTTCGATACACCAAGAAGTCGGCGACAAATTTTGCTTTAGTTCTCCTCAGCGTTTATTACGTGGTAACGAAGTCGCTTTGCTTACTTGTAAAATGTTTCTTCTTTATTTCAGTTACAGCTGCTGAGGAAAATGTCCAGACGTGAACTGTCTGAGATTTGTCTTTTGCTTCTGTTTTTCCATATCCTCAGCCGTTGTATTTCTTTCTTCTGAGGGAGGCGCATACTCAGTGGTGGGAAAACACAGATAAAAAGTAGACGTACAAAGGACTGTGGGTTATACGCAGGAGGCGGCTAGAGGGGAAGGGGGGTGGATGTGGTGAGAACCTCGCGGTTTTTTAGGTTAGAGCGTCTCGGGAAACATAAAAAGGGCTCCAGTCTCAAAGGGCGCAGATCGAACAAATAAAGAACGTAGATCTAGGAACCAATGCTATAATAATTGTGACTGTCGCAGCTGTGTTGGGAAAGTACGAAAGCCCCAAGCGCTAATTGAAAGCACTAATGCTCAAGTCGTTGGAGGCACTGAAATCTCGCTAAAGCCGGAGATAAGCTCAGCCGAATTTTTTGCGAACAACCTAACGTGTAGGCTAAACACGGTTGGCGGTGGCTTGTTTATCTCGTAGAAGTAGTTTAGTTCCTGTAAGCTAGCATCGGTAGAAGTCATTCCTTGCAACAGGAATAAAACAATAATAGATCTTGAGGTTAGTTCCATTAGGAAGGTGCGTGCACTCACCGACTGTGATGTTACTTACAAATGATAGAGCAGAACAAGGACAACTGATTGCTGTACTCTATCATTTGTAAATATTAATTGGATCCTTTTACCGATCGCCCAACTCAGATGATTGAAATTTGACTCAAGTTTTTTTGTACCTTTCAGCCATTTAAACACTTGCCCAACTCATACAATTATATTTCGTGGTGGACTTTAATTTACCCTCGATATGTCGGCGAAAATACATCTTTAAATCCGGTGGTACGCCTGAAACATCATACGAAATTGTGCTATATGCATTCTCCGAAAATTATTTCGAGCAGTTAGTTTGAGCCCATTCGAATAATAAACGGTTGTGAAAACACACTTAACCTCTTAGCAACAATCCGGAGCTAATAACGAGCCTCGAAATGGATACAGCGATTAGTGAACACAGGGTTCTTTGTAACTCCCAGATCCTCTGAAACTAAATAAAAATATACCAATTCAAGAAAACAGATAAAAATTCTCATGACGCCTTCAGAAGAGACAATCTCCACTCCTTCCACATTAACAATATAAGTGTAGACCAGATGTGCCTTGAATTTAAAGAAATATTATCGACAGCAATCGAGAGATTTATACCAAATAAATTAACAAACGGCGGATCTGATACCCCTTGGTACACAAGACAGTTCAAAACATCGTCGCAGTAACAACTAAAAAAGTATGCCAAATTTAAACGAATGCAAAAACTCCAAGATTGGCGATGTTTTACACAAGCTCGAAATTTCAATCCGAGATGCTTATAATAGTTCTGACATCGAAACTTGGTCTCGAAACATGGCAGGCAATCCGAAGAGATTTTGGTCATATGTAAAGTATGCTAACGGCAGTGCACAATGAATGCCTTCTCTGCGCTCCCAAAGCGGAGATACAAAACACAGCCTTCGGAAATTCCTTCATCAAAGAAAACGAAGTAAATATTCCAAAATTCGAGTAAAGGATGGCTGCCAACGTGAGTAATTTAGAAGTAGATATCCGCGGTGTAGTGAAGCAACTTAAATCGCTTAATAAAACAAAGTCCTCCAGTCCAGACTGTATACCAATTAGATTCCTTTCAGAATATGCTGTTGTAAATAGCTCCATACTTAACAATCATACACAATAGCTCGCTCGACGCAAGACCGTTACCCGAAAACTGTAAAATTGCACGGGTCACACCAGTATTCAAGAAAGGCAATAAGAGTTCATTGGTTCAAATGGCTCTGAGCACTATGGGACTTAACATCTATGGTCATCAGTCCCCTAGAACTTAGAACTACTTAAACCTAATTAACCTAATGACATCACACAACACCCAGCCATCACGAGGCAGAGAAAATCCCTGACCCCGCCGGGAATCGAACCCGGGAACGTGGGGGTGGAAGGGAGAACGCTACCGCACGACCACGAGATGCGGGCTGCAATAAGAGTAATCCACTAAATCACAGGCCCATATTATTAACGGCGATATGCAGCAGGAGTTTGGGACATAAATCCTATGCGAACATTATGAATTGCCTTGAAGAGAACTGTCTGTTGACACAGTTAACAAGGATGTAGAAAACATCGTACTAGAGATAAACACGAAGTGTTGAGTGCTATCGACAAGGGATTTCAAATTGATTGCGTATTTCTCTATTTCCAGAAGGCTTTTGACACCGTACCTCACAAGCGGCTTGTAATCAAATTGCGTGCTTACGGAATATCGTCTCAGCTATGCGACTACATTCGTGATTTCCTATCAGAGAGGTCACAGATCGTAGTAACTGACGGATCTTCGTCGAATAAAAGATAAGTGATTTCTGGCGTTCCGGGAGCTAGTGTTTTGCTGTTCCTTATCTATATAAACGATTTAGGAGGCTTAGGTTATTTCCAGATGATGTTATCGTTTATCCTCTAATACAGTTATCAGAAGATCGAACAAAATTGAAAAAAGATTTAGAAAAGATACCTGTATGGTGCGAAATTTGGCAATTGGTCCTAAATAATGAAAAGTGTGAGGTCATTCACATGAGTGATAAAAAAATCCATTAAATTTCAGTTAGACGATAAATCATTCAAATCTGAGGACCGAAAATACAACTAAATGTCTAGGGATTGCAATTACCAACAATCTGAGTTGCAAAGAACACGCAGAAAATATTTTAGACAAATCAAACCAAAGGCTGCGTTTTATTGGCAGAACACTGAGAAGATGTGACAGATCTACCACAGACTGCCTACAGTACGCTATTACGACCTCTTTCGGAGTACTGCTAGCGGTGTGGGATCCGTACCAGATACGACTAACGAAGTACATCGAGAAAATTCAAAGGAGGACATCACGTTTTGTATTGTGACGAAATAGGAGAGAGAGTGTCACGGACATGATACATGATTTGGAGTGGACATCATTTAAACAAAGACGTATCTCGTTGCGGAGGGATCTTCTCAAGAAATTTCAATCACCAGCTTTCTCCTCCGAATGCGGAAATATTTTGTTGATGCCGACCTACGTAGGGAAAAACGATCATTAGAATAAAGTAAGAAGAATCGGAGCTCGCATGGAAAGATATAGGTGTTGGTTTTTGCCGCTTACAGTTCGAGAGTTGAATAATTGAAAATTATTGTAAAGGTGGTTCGACGAACCAGTTGGTTGGTTGGTTGGTTGATTTGGGGTAAGGAACCAAACAGCGAGGCCACCGGTCTCATCGGATTAGGGAAGGGTAGGGAGGAAAGTCGGCCTTGCACTGTCAAAGGAACCATCCCGGCATTTACCTGAAGCGACTTAGGGAAATCACAGAAAACCTAAATCAGAATGGCCTCCCGAAAGAGAGTCCAATTTGCTAACCTCTCTCGACGAACCCTCTCCCAGGCACGTAAGTGTGATTCGCAGACTATGGATGTAACGTAGATTCTCCCCATCTGCTGTTTGTTAGTTTTCGTATCAACTTATCAACTCTGTAACTAATCATGTGTTTGGCATCCTATTCAGTGTTTAATAGTTGGAGCACGGTTTCCATAAAATTCTGTCAGCGTATTTCACGTTTTAAAAGACGCCACGGACCAGAAGAGGCACTTTAATTGTTAAGCAGTTTTCAAAAATTACATTTTTACCATTTTTTGTTATTAGGCTAAACAAAAAAAGTCCTCAGTTTATAAAGCCGAACTGACCTTCAGAATCCCTGAAAATCGTCATCACAATCTTCGTCGTCGTCGTCGTCGTCTTCGTCTTCGTCGTCGTCGTCGTCGTCCTCTTTATGTATAGTTCTTTGCTGTCATCGAAAGCACTTCTTGAAAGATTTAGCAAAACTGTCTTCCCTCACTCTAGACCACGACTATTTTATGCACTGATACAACTTGTAGATCGTTTTAAAGTTTCCTTCGGCGTGAATTCATGTTGAGTTTCATCTGTTATCCATTTTTTCCATTCCTCTCTCATATACACATTAAATGGTTTATTTATCAAGACACCAAGAGGTTCCATTTGTGAGGCCGGCCGCTGTGACAAAGCGCTTCTAGGCGTTTCAGTCCTGCTACGGTCGCAGGTTCGAATCCTGCCTCGGGCAGGGATGTGTGTGATGTCCTTAGTTTAGTTAGGTTTAAGTAGTTCTAAGCCTAGGGGACTGATGACCTCAGATGTTAAGTCCCACAGTGCTTAGAGCCACTTGAACAATTTTGGAGTACTGAAAGCTTTAATACTGTGTCACTTGGCAACCAACAGTCTGATATGTTATATGTCTTGGTTATGAGTAACTGTATTGTGTTACAATCTACGCTGCTGAAAGCAAAATGCAACCCCGGTAAGGGCTGTGTTCAGAGGCATTGGGGAGGGAGGGAGGGGTGCGGGGGATTCATGGATTAACATGTGCTTATCAGATGTACTGTTAGTGATTTATTTGTCACGGTCATCGCGGCGATCAGAGGGCTATCAGGAAGTGTGCCTCTGACCCCTTGTTTTGATTCTCCAGGAAGTAACTGTGGTGAGTTTGGAGGTGAACAATGTTCGCATCATTCATTCTAGGGTACAACCGTCCGGAAGCCGACAAGTACATACTTCAGCCATTTGCACAGAGTCGCATTTTGAGCCTCCTGGAATCTAGATGAACATATCGGTCGGTTGCTGCAAGTGTTAAACACAATTTACCAGTGGCGTTTTGTTGCTTTCAACAGGAGTCTGTGGTACATTCCCACACCTATAGACCATATTCTGAATGTCCGCGTAATAAAGGCGAACGTTAAGATCAACTCCCCGTGCGGAAAGCGGTTGCCGACCGAACCTGCTTTAGGGGCGAAATCTGGGTATATGTTGCCCTGTTGTGTCATCAGGGACCATAGGGAACATTTTGCTTGCAGCAGGGGTAACATGACATGTGTCTCTAGCCACTTCGACACTGTCAAGCATGACTACACCGGTGTCGTGAAAGAGTTCGCTGTGGAGTGGAATGGCGCTCACTTGTCTTCAGCTGGTGAGATTAGGTTTCGCCTGTATGCGAGTGATGGACGCACACGTGTATGACGTACAACTGGTGAGTCGCCTATTCCATTCAGAGGCCATTCGCTCATAATAGACATGCCCTATCCCTGGCTTCATTGGTATGGGGGACCACCAGTAACAACTCGGGGTCACATCTGCTGGTTCTGCTGGGTAAAATAACCAGTGCCCGCTACAATGCAGCGTCAGTTGTCGTCATACTACTTCCATTCCTTCGACGGGGAGATGATGGCATTTATCAGCACCACAGTGAACGTCAACATACTGCAGCTCCGACGCTACATTCTCTTCGTATTCTTGCGTATTTCTTGCTCGAACAGACCACGGGTGTACTGTCGGTCAATAGTGTCCAACGGGCACAATGTTTCGGCCATCAGACATGTCGTCCTCGCCAGGTGCGCTGACGAACTGAGCTCCTGCTGCTCTCATCTATTACTTTACCCTCTTTGGGGGAGTGTGAGGGGGAGTTTGTAGCCATGCGTCTTTTACTCCCCTGTGTACTTGTGTGTGTGATTATGTCTGTACTTTTTGGTGTCTGTGAAATGTGATGATTGTTCTGTGTGTGTCTGGCACTTGCCTGAGGTTTGGCGAGATAATTGTGGTTATTTGAGTAGGAGCAGGATTTGGGAAAGGATATTGGGATTTTCTCTTCGACTTAGTCGTCGAAGATCGTCATGGTGCGTTTGTGCTTATCGTGGGACATGTCAGACCGACCTACGGAGTGGATGAGGGCGTTTCCCGACCTGGAAGAACCTTCATAGAAGGTCTTGAAAACGCTCATTCAAGAGTGGGATTTCAGCAGCGGCATGCAAATCGTCAATGGGGAATCCGAGAGGTAGACGCAGTGCCCTCCTGAGGGCGCGGTTCTACAGCCTCTGGAGTTCGTCCAGGTACTGCTTCGCCACGTATCCCCAGACAGGACACGCGTATTCTATGACTGGCCGGATCAGGGCCTGGTATATGTTCACTCCTACTGAGTAGGGAAGGGAGCTGGATGAGTTGAGGATTGGGTACAGGATGGACATTCTGGCGCAGAACTTCCTGTGGACCTCGTCTATGTGCGGTTTCCACGTAAGTCGAGAGTCCAAGGTTACGCCAAGATACTTGGCGGTTCTGCGCCAGGGGAGTTGGGTTCCATTTAGGTGAAGGTGAAGGTGGAGGGGGGGGGGGGGGTGGGCGTTGAGGAGATTCGCGCCTTCCGAGCCTACGGGTAATCAGCATAGCCTGCGTCTTTTCGGAGTTGATGGTGATTGGCCACCGTCGGGCCCAAGTTTATGTCATCTAAAACCCTTTGTAGCCTACGGATGACAAGGTCCTTGTTCGCATTTCTTGTGTAGAAGGCTGTATCGTCAGCGTACTGTGCGGTGTGCACCAGGGGGGCCGTTGGTGTGTCCGCAGTGTACAGACTGTACAAAACAGGCCCCAGGACCGATCCCTGTGGCACCCCAGCACGAATACGCCTTTTGGTGGAGGTGGCTGTTTCTACTTTGACAGAGAAAGTTCTATTCGAGAGATAGCTTTTGATCTGCTTAACTATGCTCCCGGGGAACCCTTGTGTGTACAACTTGTAGAGTAGCCCTCTATGCCATACTGATTCAAAAGCTTTGGCTACGTCTAGTAGCACTATCCAACAGTAGCCTCTGTGGTTGAAGCCCTCTGTGGCTGCTTCAACCACTCTCATGACCTGTTGTGGGGCAGAGTGGTTCTGCCGGAATCCGGATTAGAAATCCGGCCGGAGTTGCTCTCTTGTAGTATGTTCCTGTATGGGTCTTAGCAGGAGGCGCTCATAGATCTTGCTGAGAGTTGGCAAGAGGCTAATCGGCCTACAGTGCTGCGGGAATATAGGGTCTTTCCCTGCTTTGTATATCGCGACCACTTCCGCGTGTTTCGAGCAAGCTGGGAACTCGCTGGTACGAGTAATCTCGTTGAGGACGTTCGCGAGGTGTTCGATCGCCGTGAGTGGGAGGTTTTTGACCAACTGATTGGTGACACTATCATGTCCTGGCGCCTTTTTGAAGGGGAGACATCTAATTACTTTTGTCACGTCTTCAGGGGCAAAAACTGTGGGCTCATCTTCTGGGCCCTCCTCAGCATTGAGGAAGACAGCCAGTTGACGACGGACCACTCTTTCATGCTCTTCATCCTGGGGTTCTGCCACTTGGAACTGCTTCTCGAAAGTGTCGGCGAGGGCGTTGGCCTTTTCAGCATGGCTGTAGGCCAGACCCCGCTCGCCGTGCAGTGGCGGCATCCTAGCGCGTCTTTTTGTGAATTGTTTGGTTGCTTGCCAAACTGTGTGATCGTCTACTTTGAGGGCTGTGAGGCGGTTTTGCCATTGTTGGTTTCTGTGCTCATTGAGCGCTACCTTCAACTCTCTCTGTAGACGATTGAGCAGCCTCCTTGTGGCCTGGTTTCTGGTTTTCTTCCACTCTTTTGCCACTCTGTTCTTATGTCGAATTTGAGCTAGCAAGTGTTCCGGGAGCTGTATTTGCGGCGGCGGACTGAGCCCCTGAGGACAGGAGGCCGTATTAAATCCCCTGCCCTAGCGAGGCGTTCTCTCCGCGGTCCGCGCCCGTGCATCGTCGGTCGCTGAGACGCTGGCTACTTAATCTACATCTACAAGTAGCCAATCATTTTATTTCTGGAACCTGGGACTGGATTGATGGTGTCATCTGGCTGACAGCCGATTCTGTATATAAGAAGACCTCGGGACTTCAGATATATAAATTCTCTCGTCTCTCTGACAAACCATCGCTGGAAGCCCCACGCAAGACAATCAGCAATCTCACGGACATTGAGCTGACTGGGGATGCAGTTTCTGTTCTGGGGAAGAGATTTAATTTTGCACTCACACCTAGGTTCACGGCAGTAGCGCACATTGTCAGTACAGTTGAACATATTGCTGCGCGACTACCACCTGAAGCAGCTGAAGAAGTACGCCAAGAAACCTGCCGTGCTCTGACGAAAACTAAACCGATCAAGTCGAATATTTCCAGCAATGAGAGGACAGTCATTCAAGACCTGAGACAGAGACCTCAGATTGTTGTCTTACCGGCTGACAAAGGCAATGTTACGGTTGATTTTTCCCATAAGGACTACACTGTTGTTGCAGAGCCTGCTAAATGACGAATCTTACAGGAAGATTTAGCAGAGGCTGTCGCCAAGACATTGACACCTCAAAGACCTGTACTGCCAAGACTTTATGGACTCCCTATAGTCCACAAAGAAGGGATGCTGTTACGCCCAATTGTCAGAAACATTAAGGCACCTACACATTTACTGGCCAAGTACCTGGCAGAATCAGTAAGCCCTTTGGTGGGTAAATGCCCTCATCATGTTCGTAATTCCGTGGATTTCGTAAAATGTCTCGACAACTTCAAGCTGAAAGACTCAGATATCATGGTGAGTTTTGACGTTGTTTTATTATTCACCAGAGCGCCTCTTCAAGGGTCAGTTGAGCTTGTTGCATAGATTTTGACGAGAAGACGACCGACCTTTTCAAGCACCTTCTGACCACCTCGTATTTTCTCTTTAATGGAGAATAGTATGAACAAATAGGAGGAGTCGCAATGGGGAGTCCACTCTCGCCTGTGGTCGCGAATTTCTACTCGGAGTGCTTCGAGGAGGAAGTTTTGGCGTCATTCAAATGGAAACTTACTTGTTTCTGCGTTGTGTGGATGACACGTTTTGGCCCCATGGATGGGACAACCTCCTAGACTTCCTAAAACACCTTAACTCCATACATCCGAACATCAAATTCACCATGGAGACCGAAGCAGAAGGAAGATTACCATTCCTGGACGTCATGGTAAAAAAAAAAAAGTGGATGGCACCCTGGGCCACGGGGTATACAGGAAGAAAATGCACACCGACCTGTATTTGCATGTGGGAGGCTGCCACCACTCTGCGCAGAGCAATGGGGTGCTAAAAACACTGGTGCACAGGGCGAGCACCATCTCTGACGCAGAGAGTCTGCCCCAAGAGCTGGAACACCTCAAAACTGTATTCCCGAAAGACGGGTACTCGGCATGGCAGATCAGACGCACTTTCCACCCAAACTCTAATGTACAGCGTGTGGAGACAGAAGAAAGCGCGGAGAATGAGATGGTCACTGCCTATATACCGTATACTGGAGCACTATCGGGGAAAATAGGACGAATATTGAGGAAACACCGAGTAGTAACTGCCCATCATATAGAACACGAGCATTATTGGGATGTGTCAAAGACGATCTCGGTTTGCGGAAGGCCGGCATATACCAGATACCGTGTCAATGTGGGAAGACTTACGTTGGACAGACAGTGAGCTCCATCGAAGATCGTTGTCGAGAACATCAAGGCACACTCGACTTGGTTACCCCAACAAGTCGTCGGTCGCTGGGCACTGTTCGTCCGAAAATCACGAAATGGACTACAAACACGCCAGGTTCTTGGCACAGACATCTAATTACTGGGACAGCGTCGTTAGAGAGGCTAACGAAATTCGTACCAGGGACGGACTCGTCAACCGAGATCGTGGCTACAACCTCAGCAGAGCATGGAGCCAGCATTGAGTCTAATTAAAAAGACCCTCAGCAAAGGAAACGAACGGGTGACTACGGTGGACAAGGCAATTACACCGATGCCAGGACAGACGCCGACGCCAGCGTCTCAGCGACCACTGACTCGCGGGCGCGGGCCGCGGAGAGAACGCGTCGCGGGGGAAGGGGATTTAATACAGCCGCCCGCCCTCTGGGGCTCAGTTCACACGTCACGACACGCACGCACGAGTCGCTGAGATGTGCAGCCGCGAGAAGGACGTACCTGCGCTTGCTAGCGACGCGAAGGGTGTGGCAGATCGCCGTCCAGCCGCGCTTGCGCCGTCAGCGGCCCCATCTGGCCCCCCACTTATGACGACCAGTGCTATCTATGGCTATGGATTTGATGGACACAGCTCCGGAAACTTTGAAGACAGCGCTGTCTGCTCCGCTCCCCGATTCTGACGATGAGAGCTCCACAGAAGAGGAGGGCAACAGCCGCGACGTCCGCTGTTCGCAGCTCGCCGATCGAGAAGAGGGCCAAGCAAGATTTCACCCCTGACGCTGATGGTTTTGTCCCGGTCCGGCGCAGTGCAAGACGCATGCAGTCATCGACGACGCTTCCAACTGCCGTCGCCAACTCATTCGACGCGCTTGTTGACGCGCCGGACCAACTGCCACGCGATCCTGCGTCGAAGAAAAACTCCCATCTCCCACTGGTGGTCCTCCAGTTTCGGCCGCCCTATGGATAACTGCAGAAGTTGTTGCGCAGCTGGACAACGGCCGTGTACACCGTGAAGTATGCCGGACGTGACCTGTGCAGCGTCACACTTCGGCACTGCTGACGATTATTGCCGGGTCACTCACGAGGCGTCTGAGCGTGGTATCCCATTCTATACCCACGCTTCCGCACCTGATAAGGTCTTGAAGATTGTAATCCGCGACCTCCCATTCAACATGGAAGCCGATCACCTGCATCATGAACTCGCTCACCTGGGCTTCTACATACGGGCAGTCGTGAAGATGAAGTCGCCTAAATCACGCGATGATATGCCGCTCTTCCTGGTCGTCTGCTCCGACACCGTGGAGAACCGCAAACTCTACCAATTGACGCGGGTAGCCGACGTTCCGGTTCAGACCGAAGATCTTCGCTGACGGAGAGGCCCTGTGGAGTGCTTTCGCTGCCAGGGGATCAGTCACGTCGCGCGCCACTGCTCTATGCCGGACAGATGTGTTAAATGCGCCGGCGCCCACGCAGGAAGTGCGTGCCCCCGTCCGCCCACCGAGAAGCCGACATTTGCACTCTGTGGCGGTGCTCACGTGGCCAGCTATGGTGGGTGTGAGGTGTGGAAGCGTGCCATCGCTCGCCAATGTGGCCAAACACCAGCGCCGCGTCCGAAGAAGCCAGCAACGAGACGGCCCGGCGTCTCTTTCGCGGCGGAAACGTCAGCGGCGCCCTCCGCCGTCCCGGCTGCGTCGGCTGCTCCTGCTCCTGCCGCATCCGAGGCCGTGCCCACACCTGAGGCATCTGTGCCTCCACAACAGCTGCTAGTGGCGGCCCCGGGTACTGCCTCTCCCGGGACGTCGGCCGGACCACGAAACACCAATCGCCGGCGCGGGGGTCAGCGCCCCGTGGGTACAGAGCGCTCAGCACTGTCAGTGGAGCAGCCCCAGGTGGACTCTCACAGTGAGTCAGCCACGCCTCCCCCTTCCAGCAACGGGGCCGCGCCGGCTGCCTCCAACGCTGACCTGGCCAACCTCGTCGCGCAGCTCACTGCCCTGGTGACCAGTGCTACGAAGTTGAAGTCCTGTCGCAGCAACTCACCGCTGCAGTGCCGATGGCCTCTCCGGCCTCGACCGCTGTCAACACTCACCAGCTGGACCATGGGCAGCGTTAGAGGGCTCACGATAGTGGCGTGGAATGCCAACGGCGTCCGCACTCAAGCTGCCGAACTTCGCCAGTTTCTTCGAGATGAAGCCGTCGACGTCTGCCTTATCAACGAAACCCACCTGAAGCCTGGGGTCGACGTCAGGGCAGCAAACTACTCCAGCTATCGCACCGATCGACTGACGGCGGGTGGTGGGACAGCCGTTTACGTCCGCAATGGCATTCATCACATGATACAACTTCCACCACTGGCAACGCTGGAGGCCACTGGTGTCGTTGTTCACACCTCGGCGGGCGCCATCACGTTGGTCGCTGCCTATCGACCGCCGTCTCGTCCACTGGACTCTGCTGACATCGATGCTCTGCTCTCCTTGAGGGGGCAGGCGTTCGTCGCCGGGGACGTCAGCAAACGTGTCTCCTGGAACTCCAGGATCACCAATGCCGCTGGCTGCTGCCTGCTCCGGGTAGCGGAACGTCACCATGCGCTTGTGGTGGGGCTGTACGACCCGACAATCTTCCCTGCCCGTGGCCTCCCGGATATAATAGACATCGCGGTCGTCAAGGGCATTCCTCATCAGATCACCGCCACGACGAGGACGGCACTGTCGTCTAATCATGTCCCAGTGGTTTTTGATATTTACCTACACGCCCTCCAACAGCCCAGGAGGAGCATCTCACTTGCTGGCATCGACTGGGACAGGTTTCAAGCAGCAGTGACTGACTCACTCGCCGCCGCGCCGCCCCCTGCGGAAGCTGGAGCGGACGCTGCACTTTTGCATTTCGCGGCAACGACGATCGACGCTGCCAACATAGCAACGCCGCCCCGACCTCGCACTCCGCCTGACTACTCCCGCCAGCTGCCGCCGGACATCCTTGCGGCCATCACTGAGAAGAACCGGGTCTACCGGGAGTGGCAGCGGACAAGAAATGCCGACACCAAGCGCCTCCTCAACAGCATGCGGCGGGACATCCGGGCCGCCATTGACAACCATCGCAATCGCGACTGGAATAACAAGGTCGCCACCCTCTGTCTTGACGACGGCACGGCCTGGCAGACGACGAAGTGTTTCCTACGCCGCACGCTACGTATCCCTCCATGGCCAGGCTGTCTGCAGACCGGCTGCGAAGGCTAATGCCCTTGCAGACGTCTTTGAGGCTGCGTTTACGCCGATCGAAGACCCGACCGACGCTGTCCACGACGACCTGGTTGCTGACCAGCTCCCACGCTACTTGGAGGCGCGCGACGACGATGTCGTCATTGAAGAGACGACGGCGGAGGAGGTATCGTCCATCCTGCGTGCCCTGAGCCCCAGGAAAGCTGTGGGCATGGACGAAGTTTCCAACGCCCTACTCCAGAAGTTGCCGCCGGTGGCTGTCACTCATCTCGCGGACGTCTTTAATGTAATTCTCCGGTCCTGCAGTTTTCCTCAGTCCTGGAAGCATGCAGAGATCGTGGCGATTCCGAATATGGGGAAGGATCTGCGTCAGCCCTCGAACTACAGACCTATTAGTTTACTTCCGGCCGTCTCCAAGGTCTTTGAAAGGGTGTACGTCAGGCGGCTGCAGCGCCACGTTGACGTGGAAAGCCTCCTGCCCGGAGAGCAGTTCGGCTTTCGCAGGGGCCACTCGGCCGTTCACCAACTCCTTCGGCTAGTGGAAGATGCGTTCGTCGCCCTGGAGCATCGCGAGTTCTTCGGTGCATTGTTCCTGGACGTGTCGCGTGCTTTCGACAGTGTGTGGCACCCAGCCTCTTATTCAAACTTTTTGATCATGGGTTCCCGACGTCGCACGCTCGTCTCATACATTCCTATCTTGCCGATACGACCTTCCATGTGCGGGCCGCGCATGGCTTGTCCTCCGTCCGCCGCATCAACGCCGGTGTGCCGCAGGGCTCGGTGTTGGGGCCACTCCTGTACTCGCTGTACACTTCTGATGCGCCGAAGTTCGACCGTGTGCGGCTCGCCCTGTACGCGGATGACACGGCTCTCTATAAGCAGCCTCAATGCTGCGGTCATGCGGCGCCGTCTGCAGCTCTCCGTTGACACCCTGGCAGCCTGGGCAGTCAAGTGGCGTCTACAATTTAATGGGGCCAAGACGCAGTTCCTGGTCGTCACCAGGTGACTCGTTCCTGCAGGTCTGCAACCGCTCACCGTCGGTGGAAGCCCAGTCCCGTGGCGTCCAACGGCGCGTTACCTCGGCGTCACCATCGACCGCCAACTCTCGTGGGTTCCGCACATCCGCGAAGTGAAGACCAAAGTGCGGAACAGGCTCCGCATCCTGTACCCGGTGCTGAACCCCGGCTCCCAACTACCGCTGCGGCTGGGCTTAACCCTGTACAAGGCGCTGCTCCGCCCTGTACTCCAATAAGCCGCCGTCGTCTGGGGGAACGCCGCCGACACAAACTTGAAGAAGCTGGAGACACTGCAGAATCGCATCCTTGGCTGGCCTTACACCTGCCATACGATTTCCCCACCGCTCATCTTCACGACATCGCGGAAGTACCTCTGCTCCGCGACCTCTTCCAGACGACCGCCCGCACCTTTTACGAACGTGCTGGCCGGTCGCACAACGCCCAAATCCGGACGCTGGGCCGCAAACTGCCGCGCAGCGTCAACACCCGCTGGCCACACCTGCTCGCTGCATAGCTAGCACTGCAGAACTGTGCTGAGGAGTCACCCAAGAAGACAGTCTACATGTGAAGACGCATTACATCGGCATGCATGGGAGGCAAAGCACTAACTGCTGCGAACTCCATCACACATAGGAGGACAAGTTATCTCCGTGCAGATCCACGCGAAGAGCTCAATTCGTCAGCGCACCTGACGATGGCGACATATCTGATTGCCAAAATATTGTACCCGTTGGACACTATGGACCGGCAGTACATCCGTGGACTGTTCGAACGTATGGGACGTGGCGAAATGCGGATTTACTCATTATCCAGGGCCTGCTAGCATCACTGTTGAATCGCAAGAAAAGGCGCGAGATGCTTGGGACAGTCTGTCACAGGATGCTCATCGGCACCTTTGTGATCGTTTGCAAGGGAGAATAGACTCCTACCTTGCCGCCAGAGGGGGCACACTGTATAATGTTGCGGCTGCTCGGATACCATTTGTGTGTTACACTTGGTTTGAATTTATCATATATTCCAACAATCGTGAGCTACTTGTCATCTCACTTGTCAATAAAATGATCTTGTCGTCGGGGGTTTCATTTTTTCCCGTAGTATACATTTTCGCTATGTGAAAGAAGTTCTCTTGACAATTTCATCATCGCAATCTTTGAACTGCTGTTTAAAAGCTGTTGTAGTTGCGTGTGAGCCAAACGTGATTGAGGAGTGATTTCGACAGACAATGTTTCACGTTATGGAATACCAGGCCATCCAGACTGGTTATTTAGACAGCATCGTTAAGTGAAAAAAATCATGTTTTCTAGCTGTATAAGGAATGACGCTTCAAAATATTAGCACTGAAAAGGTTCAGAGTCCGAAATTACCGCATTAAAATATTTTTCATTTGCCTTTGTTGAGGTTTTCTCTGCGTTTTTTTTTAGTAATGGTCTCTCATTAAAATGATACAGTGGATTTCACTTGCCTCTATTTGCTGTGTCCCTTAGACCACGACAAAGCGAAGCTCCGCCTACATTAAATACCGAATTTTGTGCCAGAAAATGCGTTGGCGTTCATTCTCTACTAATATCAACTCGTTGTTACTGAATACTTTCTGTATCCAAAGAGAATACTCCAAATGAAACGGTGGCACTCTCATTACATAATGGACATTCAGGCCGTTGACTAAAAAGAGCTGATACAGGCACCACACGAAATCATTCCAAAGGCAACGTTACTCCCTATCTCGGTAATTAGAATGTAATAAAATAGCTTTCGAGTACTCCCTCAACAGACCTAAGGACAGCGTGTTTGCGAACTGTCCGTACATGACCACTGATTATTCTGGTCTCTCCAGAGCGCGAGTAATGTTGTTGGTCTCAGAATAGCAAGTGAACGTGGAGCAATGGTAATACTGTATTTCGAGAGAGACGCTCACGACGTATGTCGTGAATAGATAACTGTGATACACGAAAGAACGCTCAATGCTTAAATAACGCACCTGAGTGTCGCACAAAAAAGGAAATCGTGCGAAGCCGGCATTTGTTACAACTTTTACATTTGCATACGTATACATTCGGCAACCACTTTACCATGAATGGTGGTATGCATTTCCCATCATCATCATCATCATATCATCATCATCATCATCATCATCTACTCTCTACTGTCTTCCTATCTCGTATGGGAACGGGAAAGAATAATTGAAGTCCATCATACATCCTTTTTTTTTAAATCTATCATCTCATAACACTATGCAAACTATACTACGGATGCAACGGAGGTTTTGCATGGAGTTTCGTGCGGAAGACGTAACTTTTGTTCCAAAGTTGCCCTTTCAAATTCGCTTAGTGTCTTCATTAATGTTTTTCTTTGTAGTGTAGCGATTAGTTACTGCTCTATCAACGCGACTCCGAATTACTTCGTTGCCTGCTGTCGATTCTACTCGGTGAGGAAAGGCTGCGCTAGCGTCTTAACAACTGAACTGGTACACTATGAGTTCCCAGAATCCTCTTGAAGAATCCAAGAGTCTTCATTCGCCTTGCTATTACTGATAATCATTCCGTTTCATATGATTTAGTAATAGTATACGATGTGGCTGGCTCTAGGAATTGAACACTTAGATTTTTATGGGATACTATAGGGTAGTTCACTTGCGTAAAAACGTTATATAGCTGTTAACCATATTTAAAGACATCTGCCGCTAAGTGTACTAGGGGAAACTAGTGTCTAATTCAGTCGGAATGTCCGAGCAGTCATGTAGCGCTGTGTTTCACGCTAGATGTTTCTTGAAAGCTGGCTGATTATTTGGAAAAGCTTCGTAGATTAAGCTCTAGGCTCCTGCAATGAGTAGCGATATTGGTCTGTTACTTGGTGCATCCATGTTTTTACTCTTTACAGACTATCGCCTCGAATTGTGAGATATGGTGATGTTACGTAAAGGTTCTAGCTACTGGAATGGGGATGAGATGGAGAGAGATGCAGAAGGTACGTAGTCTATCGGCTCATCGGTACGGACAGTGGATAAAAACTGAGAAATGTATTGACTGTCACTGTTTCCTATTTAGACAGGAAATGACACTCACCTGCTAATCTTTCGTCTCCAGATACTTACTGCAAGCGTTTCGTTGCCGAAACTGGTAGTATAATTAAAGAAAAAGAGACACTGTGTAAAGTACACTTCGACTATAGCCAGTAAATGATTAACTTTGATTATATTACAGAAAGTCACAACCGTGAGGAAGTGCTGTCACAATGTGATAACGAATCCTGTCACAATTCTGAGGGACTTGGCGAACTGCCACCTTGCTATAGGATAAGTATTCAGATAGGCTATATAGACGTGGTGGAAAGTAAAGAACAAGACGTTCAGGTCAGAGTGAGTGAGAGAGGGGATTGAGTGAGAGGTGGGTGAGTGACAGGGTGGGGGGGGGGGGGGTGACAGGGGGTGAGAGTGATTCCATACCACAGTTCTCAGATTCTCGTTGCATGTCACACCGCTTTGCAACGTTGCGCCCAGATACTTAAACGACTTGACTATGTCCAGCATTACACTTTTAAAACTGTGTCCAAACATTACAGTGTTAACTTTCCTAACCATCCACAGTAACTTACTGTTAGGGCTAGTTGCCATTGATCACACCAACTGGAAATTCGGTTTAAGTCGGCTTGTACCTTCCTACAGCCACTCAACTTCAACACCTTACCGTACACCAGGGCATCATCAGCAAACAAATGCAGATTGCTGCCCACCCTGTCCGCCAAATGATTTACGTATCCATGAGTTCTGAAACATTAACGTATAGGGAAGATGAAAATCTGATGGTCGTGGAGGGCTGTAATGAGATTGTAGAAGAAACGGCTACGGGAGATTATGGGCTTGGTACTAGGAATGATAGAGACTGAGTTCTACAATGAATTTCAGCTAGTAATAGCGAATACCGTGTCAAGAATCATAAGAGGAAGAAGCATAGAGGTAAAAAGCTGGGAGCCGTGGAATGATTACAGTTAGATTACATGTCAGCCAGAGATTTCGAAATCAGGTACTGGATTGTCCGCCGTACCCAGGAGGACGTACAGATTCAGATCACATTTTAATACTGCCGAAGAGTACGCTCAAGCTTAACAGATTAGTCATGAAGAACCAATGTGCAAAGAAATGGGATATGGGAATACCAAAACATGAAGTTCTGTGGGGGGTACGGATACTGCGATAATTAATGGCTCAGTAGACAGTTCAGCTGAAGAGGAATGGACATCTGTAAAAAAGTTGGAAAGAAAAATTTAGGTATAGCAAAGGTAACAGCGAAGAAACCATGGGTAACAGAAGAAATACTTGAGTTCATTGATGAAAGAAGGAAGTACAAAAATGTTCAGAGAAATTCAAGAGTTTAGATATCTAAGTCTCTTAGGAACGAAATAATAGGAAGTGTAGGGAATCGTAAACCTATCTGGGTGCATGAAACATGTGAAGAAATCGAAGAAGCAGTAACTGGCGGAAGGACAAAAAGACTCATATAGAAAAGTAAAAACAAAATACTTATGTGAAATTAAAAGCAAAGGCGATAAGGCAGACGAGTCATCAGAGAAGTGGAAAGAGTACAGTGAAGGCCTCTGTAAAGGGAAGACTGGTCCGATGACGTGATAGGATGAGAAACAGGAGTCGACAAAGAAGAGGGACTAGATGCAGTATTATAATCAGAATTTAAGAGAGCTTTGGAAATCTTAGACTGAAAGACCAAGAACGAAGTGCTCGGATTGAAAACGGCATGAAACAGGAATGTAATCTTTCATCCCTACTGTTTAATCTATAGATCGAAGAAGCAGTGGTGGAAATAAAAGTTCAAGAGTGGAATTAAAATTCAGGGTGAAAGGTTATCAGTAACGCTCTCCATACTTGCCTAGATGTCTTCAGTACAGTCAAATCGCTTCCCTTTCAGTGAAAATTTCAGTTTAGGTAACAGGGAGAAGTCCGCAGGGGCCAAATCAGGGAAATGTAGTGGTTGTGGAAGCACAGGAAGTTTGAATTTGGTCACAGTGCAGGCCTCTTCTTCCGCAACGTTTCGCGCAAACGCTCGAGGACACATTTGTAGTATTCCTGCTTAATTGTCTGTCCTCCAGGGGTAAATTCATGATGTACAATACCGGTAGAATCGAAAAAATCACCAACGTTGTCTTTACCTTCTATCGACTTTGCTGTGCTTGTTTCAGTCGTGGTGAACCTGGAGTCTTCCACTGCGAATACTGCACTTTGGTTTCAGGATCATATCCATATACCCATGATTCGTCACCTGTAATTACCCTATTTAACAAATGTGGGTCATTTTTAGTCCGAATAATCAGTTCTTGGCACACTTCAAGTCTGTATTGTCTCTGGTCACTTGACAACACTTTTGGAGTGAATTTTGCGGACACTCGACGCATCTTCTGATCTTCGGTTAAAATTGACTGAACTGCATAGACACTTAAATTAAGTTCATCAGCCATCTCCCTTACTGTAAGTCTACGATCAGAGCGCACTAAGTCGCTAACTTTCACAACATTTTCATTCGTTTTTGAGGTGGAAGGACCGTGGTTCATCTTCAAATGATTCGTGGCCATTTTTAAATCTGCTGAACCAGACAGAAATATTTGACTGCCTCTTACAATTATCTCCAAAAGCTGTGTTCAATAGTTCGTAAGTCTCAGAGGCTGATTTCCCGGTTTGAAAACTAAATTTCACACACACTCGTTGCTCCATTTTGACGTCCATTTTCATGCAGACAGAATACGGGAACAAGCCTTAACAGACCCGCGCTCAACCAGCTGCCACAACGAACTGAATAAAGGAAACTCAGTTTCTTGTCGAAGGGCGTTCAAGGACAAGGCAATGTACCTCCCGTCAAACCAGTAAGCAGTAGCGGATCCATTCTTAAACCTTTCTATTCACACCTCGTAAAATCACATAACATATCAACATGAGAGATTTCTTTTCATTCCTCTTTTTCGTTAGGGACTTACTGTTTTTTTCCGTCACGTTGTTCCCTTTCAACTCGTGAAATGCGGCAGAATGACGAAATGCGTCTTATAACCTAGTGACAAACAGCCAAATCTGTGTTTGTTACTGATAAAAAGATTTCTTTAACTTTCGTCGAAGGTGAAGCAATTTAGTTTCCACTAGAAAAGTCTTAAACAACCAAGTTCACATATTTCATAAATAAGAAAAGCTCATTTTGCAGATATGAATACGTTTATAAGTAAAGTCTGCACAATCTGCGCCAGATTTGTATTTTCGTCTGACATCACAGCATTAATATTTTGCCTATTAGTCATCTAGCAAGTCATTGTTTAAAACGAATTCAATTTTATAGAATTTGAGCCTGAGACCTAGACATTAGAAATTTACCGCTTTAACCACTATGCAGTCCTGGAACTTGGGTGAGGTAACACAGTTGAGCCGGTCGTTGTTGCCGTGCGGTTCTAACCGCTTCAGTTTGAAACCGCGTGACCGCTACGGTCGCAGGTTCGAATCCTGCCTCGGGCATGGATGTGTGTGATGTCCTTAAGTTAGTTAGGTTTCAGTAGCTTTAAGTTCTAGGGGACTGGTGACCTCAGTAGTTAAGCCCTATAGTGCTCAGAGCCATTTGAACCAACACCGTTGATTAAAAACATAGGATACTAGGAGCAACACGACCCGAATCAGTATGTGAATCTAAATTTTATTTCTAATCTCTGGAAATATCATTTCGAGATAGAACACTTAATGACGATATTGAAAATAATTAGAGTAAATTATTTATGAAATATTTCTGCTTACATTGAACTTTGTTAAACAGTTATAAATTATCATATAAAACAACTCTCTGAAATAAAATTGATACCATCATTGTTAGAAGTCTTTAAAATTTTCCATGTAACGGGTAAAATCTATAGCTGCGTTTATTGGACCGATGAATTGCCCGAAATACCGAGAAATTGAGTTATTTGTTATAAATGAATCGCTGAAAACAGCATTAATTTTAGACATCGTGGTAAAACGAATATTCACATTTTTTCGAAGCATATAGTTGAGAATGAATCTTTTGGGGCCACTCCTCCACTGTTACATAATTATGAATACTTTGAGCGGTATCCTCATAAAGAAACAACTACTACAACAAATTAAAGTTTATAGAAAGTATAGAGTTTGAATCTAATATATACAGATTACAAATTTATAGATTTTACCACTACGCAATACAAGCATGTTGTCCTTAGACCTCCCAACTCCCATTATAACCGTACCATTCGCTCTACTGTTTTGCCTTCGGCTAGGTTCTTAGCTTCAGTTTATTATTATTATTTTCATTCGCCAACGGCCTTGCCGCAGTGGTAACACCGGTTCCCGTAAGATCACCGAAGTTAAGCGCTGCCGGGCTGGGCTAGCAGTTGGACGGGTGACCATGGGTTCTGCCGAGCGCTGTTGACAAGCGGGGTGCACTCAGCCCTTGTGAGGCAAACTGAGGAGCTACTTGATTGAGAAGTAAAGGCTACGGTCTCAGAAACCGACATACTGCCGGGAGAGCGGTGTGCTGACCACATGCCCCTCCGGTGACGCCTGTGGTCTGAGGATGACACAGAGGCCGGTCGGTACCGTTGGGCCTTCATTTCCTGTTCCGGTGGAGAGTTCATTATTTTCATCCGGCTTCAGCGCCGTTATTTATTTCCATTTGGTTGTCCAAAATAAGTCCCATAGATAATAACAAATTAAAATATTCTCTCTAATCTTGTGATGAATATGAAATGAAGTTACAAAATTGTATATGGTTTATATCGTAACGAAGAGAAAAAATGGCTAACGTTGCAGATTTTCTTGATGTTTCAGTAATAAAACAATTAATAAGAAAATAATTACCACTGCCTTGTGAAAAGCCATATTGTTCTCCCTTTCTCCTTAAGACAAAAAATATAAAGTAAAGAAGACGTAAATGAAAAGGAAATAAATGTTAAGCGTCACTCGCGTCTGCAATATTTGTACACTACTGGCTATTAAAATTGCTACACCACGAAGATGACGCGCTAGAGACGCGAAATTTAACCGACAGAAAGAAGATGCTGTTATATGCAAATGATTAGCTTTCCAGAGCATTCACACAAGGTTGGCGCCTGTGGCGACACCTACAACATGCTGACATGAGAAAAGTTTCCAATCGATTTCTTATACACAAACAACAGTTGACCGGCGTTGCCTGGTGAAACGTTGTGATGCCTCGTGTAAGGAGGAGAAATGCGTACCACCACGTTTCCGACTTTGATAAAGGTCGGATTGTAGCCTATCGCGATTGCGTTTTATCGTATCGCGACACTGCTGCTCGCGTTGGTTAGCAGAACATGGAGTCGGTGGGGTCAGGAGGGTAATACGGAACCCCGTGCTTGATCCCAACGGCATCGTATCACTAGCAGTCGAGATGTCAGGCATGTTATCCGTATGGCTGTAACGGATCGTGCAGCCACGTCTCGATCCCTGAGTCAACAGATGGGGACGTTTGCAAGACAACAACCATCTGCACGAACACTTCGACGACGTTTGCAGCAGCATGGACTATCAGCTCGGAGACCATGGCTGCGGTTACCCTTGACGCTGCATCACAGACAGGAGCGCCTGCGATGGTGTACTCAACCACGAACCTGGGTGCACGAATAGCAAAACGTCATTTTTTCGGATGAATCCAGGTTCTGTTTACAGCATCATGATGGTCGCATCCGTGTTTGGCGACATCGCGGTGATGTATTCGTCATCGCCATACTGGCGTATCACCCGGCGTGATGATATGGGGTGCCATTGGTTACACGTCTGTCACCTCTTGTTCGCATTGACGGCACTTTGAACAGTGGACGTTACATTTCAGATGTGTTACGACCCGTGGCTCTACCCTTCATTCGATCCCTGCGAAACCCTACATTTCAGCAGGATAATGCACGACCGCATATGTTCGACTGCTGCCCTGGCTAGCACATCGTCCAGATCTCTCGCCAACTGAAGACGAGTGGTCAATGGTGGCGAGCAACTGGTTCGTCACAATACGCCAGTCACTACTCATGATGAACTGTGGTATCGTGTTGAAGCTGCATGGGCAGCTGTACCTGTACACGCCATCAAAGCTCTGTTTGACTCAATGCTCAGGCGTATCATGGTCGTTATTACGGCCAGAGGTGATTGTTCTGGGTACTGATTTCTCAGGATCTTTGCACCCAAATTACATGTCAGTTCTAGTATAATACATTTGTCCAATGAATACCCGTTTATCATATGCATTTCTTCTTGGTGCAGCAATTTTAATGGCCCGTAGTGTATAAAGGTTGCACGTAAATTTAAATATTCTACTGAAAATAAAGTAACGAACCTTGCATATGGTGTATTAAGGTCTCTGACTGATAAACTTATGTATCCTGCTCAAAACAATTAAAGGTGCACTCCTTCGAGGCGCCGTAATTGTCTCTGACTGCGGTGCAGAAGTTTGACATTTGGTTCAAGGGTGTCTGTAACCTTCCTGCTTAAGGGACCAAAAGCGTGGCACACTCGGGCTCGGTGATGCTTCAAACGCAACTAAGTGCGAAAAACAGGCCATAGCTCAGAAGTTAACGTGACGCGTAAAGAGGGTTAATGGTGGGCTAGGGAGAGTTAATAACGGCACCAAATTTCACCTCAACTCTGCCCAGCGCCACCGTGGACGTGTTATCATACAGCCCTCTTACCACAGTTTACCTGTTTTATATTTTTATTTTTTGAAGTCTCCGTGATGGAGGTCAGCCCCGCGACGCCCAGCTCTGAAATAACATGGTTTTCTTACGGGCGGGCAAGGAAAACACTTCGCGCACACATACTGCCACTCAGAACCGACATTAAAATGCCTCAGAGGGCGGCATTTAAGGGGGTCAACGAAACCATCCCTTTCCTTTGTGCGTAGATTCCCACACATTTCGCGGTCGAAAACAACACCTCCCAGTGCGACGAGCAGCAGTGCGATGCTATTGGCAGCCTCTGACGCAGCTGAACTCCGTGGACTATACAGGGTGATTCAAAAAGAATACCACAACTTTATAAATGTGTATTTAATGAAAGAAACATAATATAACCTTCTGTTATACATCATTACAAAGAGTATTTAAAAAGGTTTTGTTTCACTCAAAAACAAGTTCAGAGATGTTCAATATGGCCAACTCGAGCAATATCAACCCGATACTCCAACTCGTTCCACACTCTCTGTAGCATATCAGGCGTAACAGTTTGGATAGCTGCTGTTATTTCTCGTTTCAAATCATAAATGGTGCCTGGGAGAGGTGGCCGAAACACCATATCCTTAACATACCCCCATAAGAAAAAATCGCAGGGGGTAAGATCAGGGCTTCTTGGAGGCCAGTGATGAAGTGCTCTGACACTCTGTCTTAGCATCAACTGACGCTGACGCCTAGTCAACAGCGCCTCAAGCGAACAAATGTACAACTAAATGAAACTTTATAGTTACCTTAATTCGCCGACAGATAGTGCTTAGTTCTGCCTTTTGTCGTTGCAGAGTTTTAAATTCCTAAAGTTGTGGTATTCTTTTGAATCACCCTGTACAGTCTTGTCTAAAGAAGACATCGTGGGCCAGCAAACCAACTGAACGTTACCGCACCTCTTTACACCCAGCAGGGGTGAAAAGCAGAAACACTGTTTGATGCTTCGAATCACGTTCAAATTTCGCCGGACGGTTCTGAGCCGGTCCTAGTGGTTCCACACTGCTACTCAGAGCTGAAATTGCGGTCACACTTCACACCAAAGCGATGCGACTACTTTCAGTGGGGTTGCTGACCTGCGACAACTATAGAGAAGGGGTGAACCGTCAACGACGTGTCAGTAGCGTCAAAGGTTGCCAAGAAAAGCGTCGTGTTACTCACAACACCACGGACTGTTGTTTTCGGCCGCGAATTATGTCACAATCTACGGTGCAAATATGACATCATTAACCCACCTTAACTCCTCACATTAACTTCTGAGCTCCGCTCTTTCTTTGGCATATGTCAACACCTTGTTGTTTGGAGCATCATAAACGACGCGTCACGCTTCTGCATCATTACACAGGAGATCTGTAGACACCTTGAAGCAAATTTTAAACTTCCGCATAGCAACTGCAGCCAATCACAGGTTTTCGAAAACGTAACCCTCTAACTGTGTTGCGCAGTGTACATAGGGTGAACAAGAACTCCACTGACAAACTTTGATAATTGGTAATATGCACAAGAAAAAACAGACTCTAAATTGCATACGTTTATGAGATCTGATCACTTGTTCAGCAGAAAAGATGTTTTTCACAGTAGCGAAGATGAACTAGTGCTCATAGTGTGTGAGTTATTAAGGGACAAAACTGCAGAGGTCATCAGTCCCTAGATTTACACACTACTTAAACTACCTTAAACTAGCGTATGCTAACCACAACAACACACACACACACACACACACACACACACACACACACACACACACACACATGCCCGAGGGAGGACTCGAACCTCCGGTGAGAAGGGCTGCGCTCATAGTTTTTAAAATATATATATTCGAGCCGATGTTCAGTACACATTTCTTCGTTTTGGTCAATACTACCACGTCTGGGTAATTCTTCGTGGAGTTCTGGTTAACATGGATCATTACTTTTTAAACACTGATTATTACGTTCAGCATATTTACAAATGTTCATTTCGAGTTATATTCGCTGTTCTTTATCTATGTAGGAACAGTAGTCGTTGAACGAGACGTGTCTGTTCCGTGTTATAAACGTGGCTTTTTGAGCAATGATCCGCGTCGCCACGTTCTTTTTCGTCCGCAGGTATCTCAGATTTTGTGGTCGAAGACCTCAGAAAGGTCCATGTATTTCGGAGCTGCATGGTCTAGCACAAACAAAAAATAGCGGAAAACTTCCTTATATTGTACTACTGTGTTTCCACGTGTGAACATACACGAGGAGTCCAAAAAGTCTCTTCGCAGTGCCGTATGATTGTTAGCCGCGCATGCCTTATGATTGTTCGCCTGCCTGGGTTACTTCCCTTCAAGTGGACTCTCCCAACATTCCACTGTTTCGTTGATCTCAGCCAGCGTCAGTAGTATCTTTGGTGTGTGTCGTTACGTGTTGACGTGAACGCTTAGGTATAGTTCATTTGTTCGTTTGTTTCGTTTTTGTCACTGTTAAAATGCTAACCTTTGAAGAACGTGTGTTTTCAGTCGAACAAGTGTTGAAAGCTGGCGGTAAATACACAGTTTCAGTTCGCTAGACATTTAATTCAGTTTTCCCGGACACAACACTCCCACAATGCTATACTGTGCGAGGTTTTATTAACACATTTCGAAGTGCGGGTTCAGTGACAGATGCACAGAGAAGTGGTCGTTCTAGCATTTTGTCTGAGGATAAACTACTCGATATTTCCAATAAAATATCCACGAGTCCGAACAAGTCACTAAGAAAACTAGCCCAGGAAATCGATGTTAGTGTCGGAACGACCCACACACAGTAAGAAAAAAATTAAAACTTTTCCCATACAAAGTCACAGTCAGACAAGAACTGAAAAATACTGATCATTGCAAGAGACTGTATTATTGTCAAAGATTCAAAAATTTCGTTCAACAAAATGGAAGGTATATTCTTAATGAAACGTTTTTCAGGTGAGGCGCGGTTTCATTTATCCAGGTACATGAACCCCCAAAATTCTCGTATGTGGATAACTGAAAATCTTCATTCTGAGATAACTGAAGTTTGGATTGCAATTTCTAGACGTCGGATTGTGGGTCCCATATTTTTCAATGAATCAATAAACTCATGACAACACGGCAGTGATATTGTGTACCCATTCATAGGAGAACTTGGGTTAAGTGAAATACTGAATGGTTATTTTCAACAAGATGGTGCAACCACGCATACAGCTCGCGTTTCATTGTCACTGCTTGCCAATGTTGTTTGGTTATCGCATAATTTCACAGGGACTTTGCCCTCCACGATCGCCTGACCTAACACCACCTGTTTTTTCTTCTGGGGTGCTGCGAAAGCATCTGTCTATAAAACCCGTCCACAATCCATCGATGAATTGAAAACTGCAATATCCACATTCACTGCTTCTGTTACAGAAGAAATGTTACAGCTTGTGTTTGTAAACATGATTAGACGAATTGAATTGTGTATTCAACAACAGGGGACACAACATTTAATGTGAAAATTTATAAGTAAAAATGAATATTCACTAAATTAATAACTTGTATTTCATTCAGTTTAATTTCTGTACGTCTGCTGTGGTATACTGTGGCCGATCGGTTCTAGGCTCTTCAGTCCGGAACCGCACTGCTGCTCCGGTCGCGGGTTCGAATCCTGCCTCGGGCATGGGTGTGTGTGATGTCCTTAGATTAGTTAGGTTTAAGTAGTTCTAAGTTCTAGGGGACTGATGACTTCAGATGTTAAGCCCCACAGTGCTTAGAGCCATTCGAACCATCACTGCGGCATTCGGCACGAGCGGCTAACAAACATACGGCACTGCGGAGAGACTTCTTGAACACCCCGTAGGTTGCCATGCCCACTCCCCACATCAGATGCAGTTCTGTGTTCGTTTAAGGGGTACCGTTTGTAACTTGTCGCTCTTTGCTAATTTATCGTTTACTATAACGTTCCATTCGACTGTTACGCCTGATGGTAGAACGTCGTAATAAACATTCCTCCAAAGTACTCGCTCGTGTAACCTGCTGTTACCACATGATATGATGTAGTAAGATCACACATTTGCTTTAATACTTAAAATAACAGGAGAAAAATAGCCCGAATCACTACGCGCGCATTCGGGAGGACGACGGTTCAATCCCGTCTCCGGCCATCCTAATTTAGGTTTTCCGTGATTTCCCTAAATCGTCTCAGGCAAATGCCGGGATGGTTCCTTTGAAAGGGCACGGCCGATTTCCTTCCCATTCCTTCCCTAACGTCAGCTTGCGCTCCGTCTCTAATGACCTCGTTGTCGACGGGACGTTAAACACTAACAACCACCACCACCACCACCACCACCACCACTACGCGAATCTATATTTCTCCTCTGAAATAAGCCAAACCAAAAACTTTTAAAGTAGTATACTAACTGGGAAAAGACCTGCAGGCAGCCTCCGCAGCGGCTGAAACCCACCGAATTTTTAAGCGGCAATAAACATGACCACCCTCAGAGCTTTCGAGTATTAGGAATTACTTAGAAGAAAACTATATACTGAGACAGAGCCACCACGGATTGAGAAAATACCACTCCTGTGCAACACAGCTGGGTCTTTATCCTCTTAAAGCAACAACTGCTATTGACAGGGGGATCTCAGATTGATTCCGTATCTGTAGATTTCCAGAGGGCTTTTGATACCGCTCCTCACAAGCGGCGTCTAATCAAATTACGTGCCTAGAGAGCATCGTCTGAAATGTGCTACTAGATTCGCGATTTCTTGCCAGACAGAGCACAGCTAGCAGTAGTCGACGAAAAGGAATTGAGTGAAACGGAAGTGATACCTGCCATCCCCCAAGGAAGTCTTATAAACGATTCGGGAGACAGTCTGAGCAACCTTCCCAGATTGTTTGCAGACGATGATGTTATTCAGCGTCTAGTAAAGTCATGTGATCTATACGGTGCGATTGATTGAAGGTAAGGAAGACTGTGAGGTCATCGACGCAACTACTGAAAAGGCTGCTGCCCCTCTTCAGGAACCACACGTTTGTCTGGCCTCTCAACAGATACCCCTCCGTTGTGGTTGCACCTACGGTAGGGCTATCTGTATCGCTGAGGCACGCAAGCCTCCCCACTAACAGCAATACTCATGGTTCATCGGGGGGGGGGGGGGGGGGGGGGGGGGGAGATCTACATTAGAAATCGATATTTTCACGCGAAATAAAACAACTGTGTGTAACTTAACCCTTACGTCATAGAACAAGATTCTTCCACGGATGTTTGCCACTGCTGCAGCAGACACACATTCCTGTCCCTAGAGGGCCGAGATTTAAGGGGAGATACCGTTGAAATTTGAACCCAGTCGTAAAAAAAAATGCAGGGCTCTGAGAGTTTGTTTCAGAACATATCTTGGCATGCTGAATTCAATAGGGAGATCTAGTTAGATAAACAGTTTTTTCCACACGTTTTAATTTTTGAATTTTGAAAAACAAAATCAGTATTTATTCAAACCTATATGTAGAGTTGTTGGTTGTCACGGAATGTGTTCACACAAAAAATTGAAGCAAAAATGTTTAAAATTGACAGAGGATTACCTTTTTTTTTATTGCGACCAGTTTGACTGCAAAAAGATTCGAGGTATGGTAAGTTTTCTATCAGTAGATACATATATATGGAGCAGAAGTTTAACTGAAACATTGGTTTTGTATAATCTCGTTTTCGCAATGATGGACGGCTGCCGAGGCAGCATGGCTCAATACTTTTGCAGGGGACTTCCAACGACCTGCTGAGTCCATGCTCAAAATGGTTCAAATGGCTCTAAGCACTATGGGACTTAACATCCGAGGTCATCAGTCCCGTAGACTTAGAACTACTTAAACCTAACTAACTTAAGGACATCACACACATCCATGCCGGAGGTATCATCGTAGAAGCGCGAAGATGTAAGCATTAGGAAGGCCTCAATGGTTTATCTGTAATGTATTCGATTTCTGTTGTGATGGCTGCTTTAGATGTTGGTTCAGATCACACTGGAGAAACTTTGTTATTTGCCATATTCTTTCTCGTTTTCTTCGTTATCTGCAAATACCAGAACGAAATTCAGCCTCGTTTCAATACATCTTAGAAATAACGGTGTCTACTTTGGAAATAAAGAGTTAGATCAAAAGGAAGGCGGTGGAAAGAATTAAACGTGTCGTTAATGACAGCGATTTGTCTTTTATTCGTCATTTAGGTAATAATTTACATCTACATCTGCATGATTACTCTACAATTCACAATTAAGTGCCTGACAAAGGCTTTACGGACCACCTTCAAGTCTATTTATCTACAGTTCCACTCTCTAACAGCGGAACCGGCCACATTGGCCGAGCGGTTCTAGGCGCTTCAGTCTGGAACTGCGCGACCGCTACGGTCGCAGGTTCGCATCCTGCCTCGGGCATGGATGTGCGTGATGTCCTTAGGTTAGTTAGGTTTAAGTAGTCCTAAGTGCTAGGGGACTGATGACCTCAGATGTTAAGTCAGCTCATAGCCATTCTAACAGCGTTTGGGAAAAATGGACACTTTAATTTTTCCAAACGAGTTCTGATTTCTGTTACTTTATTACGTTGATCATTTCTCTCTATGTAGATCGGCGTCAAAATAATACTTTCTCAGAAGCTATATTAAGAAAAGGCAAACCTACGTTTCTAGCATTTGTAGACTTGGAGAAAGCTTTTGACAATGTTGACTGGAATACTCTCTTTCAAATTCTGAATGTGGCAGGGGTAAAATACAGGGAGCTAAAGGCTATTTACAATTTGTACAGAAACCAGATGGCAGTAATAAGAGTTGAGGGGCATGAAAGGGAAGCAGTGGTTGGGAAGGGAGTGAGACAGGGTTGTAGCCTCTCCCCGATGTTATTCAATCTGTATATTGAGCAAACAGTGAAGGAAACAAAAGAAAAATTCGGATTAGAATTAAAATCCATGGAGAAGAAATAAAAACTTTGAGGTTTGCGGATGACATTGTAATTCTGTCACAGACAGCAAAGGTCTTGGAAGAGCAGTTGAATAGAATGGATAGTGTCTTGAAAGGAGGATATAAGATGAAAATCAACAAAGGCAAAACGGGGATAAAGGAATGTAGTCGAATTAAGTCGGGTGATGCTGAGGGAATTAGATTAGGAAATGAGACACTTAAAGTAGTAAAGGAATTTTGCTTTTTGGTGAGCAAAATAACTGATGATGGTCGAAGTAGAGAGGATATAAAATGTAGACTGGCAATGGCTAGAAAAGCGTTTCTGAGGAAGAGAAATTTGTTAACATCGAGTGTAGATTTAACTGTCAGGAAATGGCTTCTGAAAGTATTTGTTTGGAGTGTAGCCATGTATGGAAGTGAAACATGGACGATAAATAGTTTGGACAAGAAGAGAATAGAAGCTTTTGAAATGTGGTGCTACAGAAGAATGCTGAAGATTAGATGGGTAGATCACGTAAATAATGAGGAAGTACTGAATAGGATTGGGGAGAAGAGGAGTTTGTGGCACAACTTGACAAGAAGAAGGGATCGGTTGGTAGGACAGTTCTGAGGCATCAAGGGATCACCAATTTAGTATTGGAGGGCAGCGTGGAGGGTAAAAATCGTAGAGGGAGACCAAGAGATGAATATACTTAACAGATTCAGAAGGATGTAGGTTGCAGTAGGTACTGGGAGATGAAGAAGCTTGCACAGGATACAGTAGCATGGAGAGCTCCATCGAACAGGACTGAAGAAGACAACAACAATGTAAATCTGTTATGAATACCATACTGTTTGTGTAAAAGGACAGGGTCGACAAGTGGTAAAAATTCCTTTTATCAATAACGCTGGGAAAAGAATTTTCATATTCTCTGATCAGAACGTCCGAGCCGCCACCGACCTTCATGTTCCGGAGAACGCGGCAACTAGGAAATTCATCTTAATGTATTGGAGGCTCGGAATATTGGTGTCCCATTTGTGCTTGACTGGAGACAGATCTGGCGACGAAGCAGACCAAAGCACTTTGTAGCGCATGGTAGGTTATAAGTGTGTTACGCGGGCGAGTGTTATCCTGTTGAACAACATCCCCTGTAATGCTGTTCATGATTGGCAGCACTGGTCGAATCACCAGACAGGTATATAAATTCAATCAGGGTGCGTGGGATAAGCACGAGAATGCGCCTGTTGTCATATGTAATCACACCCCATGCCATAACTGCAGGCGTATGTGTAGTGTGTCTAGCATGTTGACAGATCGGCTGCAGGCCCTCAACTGGCCTCCTTCTAACCAACACACGGCCATCACCGGCACTGAGGCAGAACCAGCCTTCGTCAGAAAACACAACAGACTTCCACCCTGCCCTCCAACGAGTGTCTCGCTTGACAACACTGCAGTCGCAGATGGCGGTGGTATGGGGTCAGAGGAACGCACGCTACAAGACATCTGGTTCGGATCTGTCCTTGACGTAACCGATTTGTAACACTTCATCGTATCAGTGTGGTACCAGCTGCTTCTCAAGTAGCTGCTGCAGATGCAGTGCGATGCGCCAGAGCCATATGCCGGACACCATGATCTTCCCACTCGGCAGTGCCACGTGACCATCCAGAACCCAGTCTTCTTTCGACCGTATGTTCTCGTGTCCACCACTGCCAGCCATCATGTACAGTGGCTACATTCCTGCCAAGTCGTTCTGCAATACAGCAGAAGGAACATCCAGTTCCTCATAGCCACATTATATGACCTCATTCAAATTCAGTGAGGCACTGCTAGTGGCGTCTTTGTCGCTCTAAAGATATTCTTGAATATCGTCAGCTCACCACGTCTAGTCTCGAAGGTAGCTAACAGTCTTGAGTGCCACTGTTACGCTGCTGATGCGAAATTTGAATAGAAACCATCTTTCAGATGCAGAAACACGCCCACCAAGTTTCATTATGTCTCACTTTATATTATACAGTACACTTTTCATTTCAGTTTTATTATCTTCTTTAACTGAAAAGTTTTCAACAAAACTAATTACTTAGAATCAGGAGATCGGTAACTAAGTATTGAATAATGAAGTTGAGTGTGAAATATTTGAAATAAAATTTTCTCCCTTTCAGAAATTTGCACGGTATAAGACAATTATAGTGAACGCATTATTGTGGCCAAGATAGATACGAAGCCCACACCTACTACAGTAGTACAAGTTTATATGCCAACTAGCTCTGCAGATGATGAAGAAATTGAAAAAATGTACGATGAAATAAAAGAAATTATTCAGACAGTGAAGGGAGACGAAAATTTAATAGTAATGGGTGACTGGAATTCGAGTGTAGGAAAAGGGAGAGAAGGAAACATAGTAGGTGAATATGGATTGGGGCTAAGAAATGAAAGAGGAAGCCGCCTAGTAGAATTTTGCACAGAGCACAACTTAATCATAGCTAACACTTGGTTTAAGAATCATGAAAGAAGGTTGTATACGTGGAAGAACCCTGGAGATACTAAAAGGTATCAGATAGATTATATAATGGTAAGACAGAGATTTAGGAACCAGGTTTTAAGTTGTAAGACATTTCCAGGGGCAGATGTGGACTCTGACCACAATCTATTGGTTATGACCTGTAGATTAAAACTGAAGAAACTGCAAAAATGTGGGAAATTAAGGAGATGGGACCTGGATAAACTGAAAGAACCAGGGGTTGTACAGAGTTTCAGGGAGAGCATAAGGGAACAATTGACAGGAATAGGGGAAAGAAATACAGTAGAAGAAGAATGGGTAGCTCTGAGGGATGTAGTAGTGAAGGCAGCAGAGGATAAAGTAGGTACAAAGACGAGGGCTGCTAGAAATCCTTGGGTAACAGAAGAAATATTGAATTTAATTGATGAACGGAGAAAATATAAAAATGCAGTAAATGAAGCAGGCAAAAAGGAATACAAACGTCTCAAAAATGAGATCGACAGGAAGTGCAAAATGGCTAAACAGGGATGGCTCGAGGACAAATGTAAGGATGTAGAAGCTTATCTCACTAGGGGTAAAGTAGATACTGCCTACAGGAAAATTAAAGAGACCTTCGGAGAGAAGAGAACCACGTGTATGAATATCAAGAGCTCAGATGGCAGCCCAGTTCTAAGCAAAGAAGGGAAGGCAGAAAGGTGGAAGGAGTATATAGAAGGTTTATACAAGGGCGATGTACTTGAGGACAATATTATGGAAATAGAAGAGGATGTAGATGAAGACGAAATGGGAGATACGATACTGCGTGAAGAGTTTGACAGAGCACTGAAAGACCTGAGTCGAAACAAGGCCCCCGGAGTAGACAACATTCCATTAGAACTACTGACGGCCTTGGGAGAGCCAGTCATGACAAAACTCTACCAGCTGGTGAGCAAGATGTATGAGACAGGTGAAATACCCTCAGACTTCAAGAAGAATATAATAATTCCAATCCCAAAGAAAGCAGGTGTTGACAGTTGTGAAAATTACCGAACTATCAGTTTAATAAGCCACGGCTGCAAAATACTAACGCGAATTCTTTACAGACGATTGGAAAAACTGGTAGATGCAGACCTCGGGGAAGATCAGTTTGGATTCCGTCGAAATGTTGGAACACGTGAGGCAATACTGACCTTACGACTTATCTTAGAAAAAAGATTAAGAAAAGGCAAACCTACGTTTCTACCATTTGTAGACTTAGAGAAAGCTTTTGACAATGTTGACTGGAATACTCTTTTTCAAATTCTAAAGGTGGCAGGGGTAAAATACAGGGAGCGAAAGGCTATTTATAATTTGTACAGAAACCAGATGGCAGTAATAAGAGTCGAGGGGCATGAAAGGGAAGCAGTGGTTGGGAAAGGAGTGAGACAGGGTTGTAGCCTCTCCCCGATGTTATTCAATCTGTATATTGAGCAAGCAGTAAAGGAAACAAAAGAGAAATTTGGAGTAGGTATTAAAATTCATGGAGACGAAGTAAAAACTTTGAGGTTCGCCGATGACATTGTAATTCTGTCAGAGACGTCAAAGGACTTGGAAGAGCAGTTGAACGGAATGGACAGTGTTTTGAAAGGAGGATATAAGATGAACATTAACAAAAGCAAAACGAGGATAATGGAATGTAGTCAAATTAAATCGGGTGATGCTGAGGGAATTAGATTAGGAAATGAGGCACTTAAAGTAGTAAAGGAGTTTTGCTATTTAGGAAGTAAAATAACTGATGATGGTCGAAGTAGAGAGGATATAAAATGTAGACTGGCAATGGCAAGGAAGGCGTTTCTGAAGAAGAGAAATTTGTTAACATCGAATATAGATTTATGTATCAGGAAGTCGTTTCTGAAAGTATTTGTTTGGAGTGTAGCCATGTATGGAAGTGAAACATGGACGATAACTAGTTTGGACAAGAAGAGAATAGAAGCTTTCGAAATGTGGTGCTACAGAAGAATACTGAAGATAAGGTGGATAGATCACGTAACTAATGAGGAGGTATTGAATAGGATTGGGGAGAAGAGAAGTTTGTGGCACAACTTGACTAGAAGAAGGGATCGGTTGATAGGACATGTACTGAGGCATCAAGGGATCACAAATTTAGCATTGGAGGGCACCGTGGAGGGTAAAAATCGTAGGGGGAGACCAAGAGATGAATACACTAAGCAGATTCAGAAGGATGTAGGTTGCAGTAGGTACTGGGAGATGAAGCAGCTTGCACAGGATAGAGTAGCATGGAGAGCTGCATCAAACCAGTCTCAGGACTGAAGACAACAACAACAACAAGACAATTGTTGTGGAAATGAATCTCTCGTAGTTTTGCTTGTAATTACTTTCCTTATTTCAAAATAAATAAAAGAATCACGAACTTTTATTACAATCATTTTACATCTACGAATTGTATTTGACAAAAAACGAAATGGAATGCTGCTGTAATTTACGATCCAAGCCAGTGCTTCCTTAACGGAATTTCGCTTACCCCGGGTACAACTTATTCCCATTTTGTCGTAGTTTTGTTACTAACCTTTGGCATGTTAGTGAACCAAATCAATAACGGAAGATAAATTCTTAATCGACCTGATTTCCTTGATCCACGATGTGAGTGCTACAAAGGAAGTACAGTTTGTCGTGCACTTCACTGTAGCATAGATACAGGTACTTAGATACAGGTTTTGGTCCACTGCTAGGAGTACTGGCTGTTTATTTTACACCAGACGCGACCGTGCACTGTGTTACAGCTCGCGAAAGATACGGTGGCCAATGCACAGTGACTAGTTTTCGTCCAAAGTGCAGTGCGAGTTCATTCCTTGGTTCAGAAGGAGAGGCCAGTGTTTTCCAACTTTCAGTTTGTCAGCGATGACAGAACCGAGGCGCGCATCCTGCAACCTTTCCCAAGCGATTTTACAGAAATTATTTATTAAAAAAGTTCGTTTTTGCTTTACTTATACCTTTGCACGTCAGGTTCATGATGACATGACATGATTTCGTTAGTGGTCCTAGTTACTGTGATATTTATGTGAAAGTAAGATACTGCGCCAAATTAGAAAAAGTGTGCAGTGAAAAACAGAGGTCCTTATGGTTCAAATGGCTCTGAGCACTATGAGACTTAACTTCTGAGGTCATCAGTCCCCCGAGAACTTCGAACTACTTAAACCTAACTAACCTAAGGACATCACACACATCTATGCCCGAGGCAGGATTGGAACCTGCGACTGCAGCGGTCGGGCGGTTCCAGACGGTAGCGCCTAGAACCGCTCGGCCAACCCAGCCGGCAGAGGTCCTTATGATTTTGTGTTTGGTGCATATTACGGAATATGTTGTTGCATGGGAAATTTAGCTAACGTGTTACATTTTTCGTTTGGCTTAGGTAGAGGCATCTATCTGTCAATAATCTCGAGAAAACTGATCAGATGTAGCACACTTGTGTGCGATCGCGCCACGCCAGAGATAAAGCCAGAGTAAAATATCCACAACATTCCTGACAGTTCATAAACGTTGTCAGATATTATGCAAAACTTCGTCATCTACCACGTTATTCCAGTAACTAGAGACTTCTTTGGTGAAAGAATGAAATTTTTAACGGCCATCGATAGTTGGTAAAACGAGAAATTCTATGGGTTTTGGAATAACACATGTGAAGATATTAACGTTTATTTGTACTGAGGATGTGTGTTTTCATAAGCTACTGACTTTGCTTTTCCTCAGTTCCCTACTTAATAAACTTAATAAACCTAATGAACCAGTGTTTCAGATTTCTCTCGCAGTTCTGTCTGCACAACATGTTGGTGAGGTGAAAATGTGTAAACTCAGCCGTTTATTCACAAAAGAAACAACTTTTGACATGCCAACCAGAGAAATGTGTAGGTTTTACTCAAAATTCACCACTCACGACGTTTCTCTGAAAGTTGCAAATGCTTAATAAGTGTAGCGACTGTTTCTTCTATCTCGACCTCCGTATCTTGCATGAAAGTAGCAATGTTAATTTATCTGTACATTGACTGGTATTGAAGGGTTTTGTTTTATCCCGGCTAGTTCTTAAATTAACCCCAGTGAGTCACTACATGTATTGTCTTCCCATTTCTGAAGAAAAAACCATAAGTAAATGAATAACAGATTCTCGTTCACTTGTTTCAGTTACTAGTCTGCAGTTTATTCTTGGTGAAAATCACGTAACCTAATTATTTATGAACCTAAATCGAAGTAAAGTTCAAGACGAATAGTCAGTTTCAAATTAACACGTTAATTTATTTAACAATAATTATTAATAAATCAGTTCATTCATACGAGCGAATTCAAAGGGGTTCTTTGAATAAGTATCTAACCTGGAATCCCGTCAGTATCAGAGATACTAAACAATGTTCAGTCACTTTCGATAAAAAGATTGTTCCCGTTTAATATCCATAAACTGTCATGAACTATGATCACTAGTCGTGTGAAGTAAAGCTTTTCCACTATCACAATACAAAGTCCTAATCTGTCCAAAAATCGTTAATTCCGTAAAATATTTAAATCTTCACACGAATTGACGTTAAAGTCAGAGAGATTATTGATCACCTCCCCGTTCCTCTAATATGACAAAAGTTCTAATTCTGATCTGAAATTAATGCTTCCCAAAAGACAATCTGGTCGCGATTTATTCTTGCGCCCTGGTTTAATACAGCTCCTATTGTTGCTTCCTAAAGCTGTACGTCCTAATTGACTTCGAACAGACTGGAGGATAGAGACTGGAGTATCATAATTGCATTGTATGTCTATTTATACTTTAGTAAACGCTATCTTTGGTTTTCAAGACCTACGTTCTGTGACTATAATATTGATTTTCTCATATATACGAATAACTAATAATTTAACCATTTCTATCGTTTTCCCCCCTCCCATGCTTCCAAAATTTATGATGAAAATGCTTTTCTGTTTCTATTATTTTTCTACTATAGATTTCCCTCTATTTGTCTCTTATTTCTATTTCGTAAATTACTACTTGTGGAGGGGCTTGGGACAGTTTCTGAATTTGTATTTTGAGAGCATGGGAGCTAATTTGGCAGCTATTTTGGTTTATTAACACCGAGAGGCGTTGTAGGTGTTACACAACCCAGGCGAAAATAAATAGCTGCACTTTCGGCGGAATCCTTTTCTGATACTAACGAAAGCAGAGGTGACAGTAGATCTTTTCAAATGATCGCCATGCTAATGTGGGCATGGAGGGAGCCCACTTAATACTTACAAAAAACGTGAGCATAGGCTTCAGTTTATAAACGCACTTCCCCTGAAGCTCTCGGCATTTCCCCACAGCACTCTAAGCGACCCCCCACCACTGTCAGTCTCCCCACGCTTCCCCAGCCGACTGTGCATCTAGCGGCCACGACATTTTGCGCACACTACATTCGGAGTAGAGGCAAAATAATGTGAACATATGTACTTCCTTGGGAATGGCTTATTAATAAGGGGTTGGACCCCGATTTGATAATAACACAGCTGTGATTCTTTTTAAATACTGCCATACAATGATTGTATAGTTTCCAGTGGAATGTTATACTACTCTCCGATCAGAACCTGTTCTAACTCCTGTAGTGACGAGGAAGGCGGAAATCTGCTCTGGAGTCTGCGCTCCAGTACCGCCCACAAGTGTTCGATAATGTTGAAGTCCACTGACTGTGCTGCCCAGGTAGATGTCCTGGCTGTGTGAATGGGTGCATTATCGTCCTGAAATACGGCGTCATTGTTGCGAACAACATTTGAAACATGGAGTGCACCTGATCGCCTAAAATGTTCACATAATCTTTGTCTGTAACACGGCCATTGAGTTTAATGATGGGACCAGCAGAATACCATGATATGGCTTCCCACACTTCCACCTCCATGTTTAACCGTCCTCCAAATGTAAACCTGCCCCGATGTTGGAAGTAACGAAAACGTTGACTCGTCGGACAATATGACCTGTTTCCACTGATCAGCGGTCCAAGATTTGTGCTCCTGACACCATATTTTGCTCTTATTTCCGTTGGTTTTCGTCACTAATGGTTTCGGTGTAGCAGCTCATCCATGTATGCCGAAGTCTGTCGTTTAATTTTAATTTACGCCCACTATTACGTTCATACGATGATTTCTTTCCAAGTTTTGTGTAGGCTGTCATGACTGTTGAAACAGTTTCTCTTGAAACATTCAAGATGACTGTCTGGGATACTGGTGGGATGAGAAGTTCCGCCTTATGCAAGATACCTTTTTTTCTGTTTTGTTTCACCTATACGAGTTTCAGCGCATTTTTGCTGTTGTCTGTGGGCTTAATTTTTATTTTTAACTGTACAATTGTTACATATTAACATTTGTGTTGTTTATAACACTATGTCAAAGTTCCATCTATAGCTTAATTGCCGAAAAGTAGATATATGCATTAGTTAACATACCTTACATGATGTTATTGTCCATTTATTTTGGTAGCTATTCTCATACCCAATATACGTCGTCTGCAAACAGAAAAACGTAATTTACTTTTCTGTTTGTTATGCATTTACGAGAGGAAATGAGTCTGTATCACTTTTTTGTGTAACTTACAGTTTTCAAGTTGTGCTGCGTTCTCCTGTGTTGTTGGCGAAGTAAATAGGCGTACGTGGTGAACTATGATCACTTGGCAGTGCAATTTTTCGATTTCTCAAAACATAGGTGGGGTTTTCGGTGCAGTTACGTGTTGTTGTGGCTGTGTGGTGTTCATTTGTTTCGTAGCGTGTTTGGCTGGGTGAGGCGCGCAAGTCTGAATTGTATTTGGCGTCAGTGGTGTATGGTTTGTGAGGGTTTGCGTGTGTTTGTTGAGTACTGGGGCAGAGATATATATTGAGAGAGAGAGAGAGAGAGAGAGAGAGAGAGAGAGAGAGAGAGAGAGAGAGATAAATAGAAAAATTGCAGTGCCAAGTGACCATAGGTCAGCAAGTAAGCCTATTTACTTCGCCAACAACACAGACGAGCGCACCACAACTTCAAAACTGTAAGTTACACGAAAAAACGTGATACAGACTCATTTCCCTTCGTAAATGCATAACAAACAGAAAAGTAAATTACGTTTTTCTGCTTGCAGATGACGTATATTGGGTATGAGAATAGCTACCTAAATAAATAGACAATAACATGATGTAAGGTATGGTAACTAATGCATATATCCACTTTTCGCCAATTAAGCTATAAATGGAAGTTTGGCATAATGTTATAAACAACACAAATGTTCATAGGTAACAACAATTTTACAGTTGAAAATAAAAATTAAACCCACTGACGACAGCACAAATGTGCTGAAACATGTATTGGTGGAAAAAAAACAGAAATAATGTCTTCCATAAGGCGGAACTCATCCCATTTTCGTAGGAAGCACGAAGACAACAAGAAGAACTGCACCACAAGATGATTATTAAACTTCCTAGCAGATTAAAACTGTGTGACACACCGGGACTCGGACTCGTGACTTCTGCTTTTCACGGGCAAGTGCTGCACCATCTGAGCTACCCAAGCACGATTCACGCCCCGTCCTTACAGCTTAACTTCTGCCTGTACCTCGTCTCCCACCTTCAAAACTTTACAGAAGCTCTCCTGTGAACCTTGCAGAACTAGCACTCCCGAAAGAAAGGATATTGCGGAGACATGGCTTAGTTCACCAAGGTTCGCAGGAAAGCTTCTGTAAAGTCTGGAAGGTAGGAGACGAGGTACTGGCAGAAGTAAAGCTGTGAGGACGGGGCGTGAGTCGTGACTGGGTAGCTCAGTTGGTAGAGCACTTGCCCGCGAAAGGCAAAGGTCCCGAGTTCGAGTCTCGGTCCGGCACACAGTTTTAATCTGCCACGAAGTTTCATATCAGCGCACACTCCACTGCAGAGTGAAAATCTCTTTCAAGATAATTATTGGTTACTAATGCTCCAGTTAATCGGACCCCCACAATCTGCCCTGTTCTGAACTCTGTTAGGTCTTTCATTGCACGTCGGCCCTCACCTCTGAATGCAAATACGGAGTGTGCGGTACTCGTAAACAACCTGCACTGATGCCTAGTCTGTACTGAACACCCGCAGTCCAACGTGACACGCGGCTTACCTGCGTTGTTGACCGCCATCCCGTTGTTACCGCTGTTCACATCGTTTTGCCTACCCGCTGTAAGTGTACGAGCGTCCAGTTCGGAGCCGGCCCGCGTCATACGGTGTGTACTCGTGCGCAGGTGATCGGCTGGCAGACGTGGGACGGCCGCGAGGTGGGGGCGGTGGCCGAGCTGCGCTACCTGCTGGACAACGGCTCGCTGCTGCTGCCCGCCTTCGCCGGCGCGCTCTTCTCTCCCGGCGTGCACCGCGCCGCCTACCGCTGCGTCGCCCGCAACAGCGCCGGCGCCGCCGTCAGTCGCCGCGTCATCGTGCACGCGGGTGAGCAGCAGCGGCCTTCCCTCTCCTACCCCACCTGCGCAAAGTGCTGTTCAACCCTGAAAGCCAGCAGCTGTCTAAATCACACAGCCACACGGTCTTTCACAAGTATGTCTTAATCGTGTACCAACGACATTCTGTCAGCAGGGATTCATTCCAATAAAAATGCAATTTGGTAGCCGGATACTTACACCGATAGAAGAGGAAACAAAAATCGATTTAGAAGAAGTAAGAGATCTAGTATTAGAGTCAGAATTTAAGAGAGCTTATATTAAAATCCATGGAGAAGAAATAAAAACTTTGAGGATCGCCGATGACATTGTAATTCTGTCACAGACAGCAAAGGACTTGGAAGAGCACTTGAACGGAATGGACAATGTCTTGAAGGGAAGATATAAGATGAACACCAACAAAAGCAAAACGAGAATAATGGAATGTAGCCGAATTAAGTCAGGCGATGCAGAGGGAATTAGATTAGGAAATGAGACACTTAAAGCAGTACAGGGGTTTTGCTATTTGGGGAGCAAAGTAACTGATGAAGGTCGAAGTAGAGAGGATGTAAAATGTAGACTTGCAATGGCTAGGAAAGCGTTTCTGAAGAAGAAAAATTTGTTAACATCGAGTATAGATTTAAATGTCAGGAAGTCGTATCTAAAAGTATTTGTATGGAGTGTAGCCATGTATGGAAGTGAAACATGGACTATAAATAGTTTACACAAGAGAATGAAAGCCTTTGAAATGTAGTGCTACAGAAGAATGCTGAAGATTAGATGGGTAGATCACGTAAATAATGAGGAAGTATTGAATAGGATTGGGGAGAAGAGGAGTTTGTGGCACAACTTGACAAGAAGAAGGGATCGGTTGGTAGGACATGTTCTGAGGCATCAACGGATCACCAATTTAGTATTGGAGGGCAGCGTGGAGGGTAAAAATCGTAGAGGGAGACCAAGAGATGAATATACTAAACAGGTTCAGAAGGATGTAGGCTGCAGTACGTATTGGGAGATGAAGAAGCTTGCACAGGATAGAGTAGCATGGGAGAGTAGCATCAAACCAGTCTCAGGACTGCAGACCACAACAGACATCAATTGGAGGATTTAAAATCAAGTAAGGCAGAAGCGATAGCTAGCATTCAATCAGAATTTCTAAAACAATTTCTGGAAGTGGCAAGAAAACACTTACTCACGTTTGTGTCTACAATACCGGGTGATCAAAAAGTCAGTACAAATTTGAAAACTTAATAAACCACGGAATAATGTAGATAGATAGGCAAAAATTTACACACTTGCTTGGAATTACATGGGGTTTTATTATAACCAAAAAAAAAATAACAAAGTTCACAAAATGTCTGACAGATTGCGCTGGACAGCAAAACTCCTACCGTGACGGGTGAGAGGTACTCCGATATGTTACAGAATCGCATCATCCCCAGCCTGGCTGATAAACACCTGCTGAACGTACGATGTTTATGTGGGATGGCGCTCCACCCCATATTGCTAGACGCGAGAAAGGTCTCTTGCGCACGTCGTTTGGTGATGATTGTGTGCTCAGCCGCTTCTTGGCCTCCCAAGTCCCCAGACCTCAGTCCGTGCGATTATTGGCTTTGGGGTTACCTGAAGTCACAAGTCTATCGTCATTGACCGATGCTGAAAGACAACATCCGACACCAGTCCCTCACGATAGCTCAGGACATGCTTTACAGTGCTGTTCACAACATTATTCCTCGACTAGAGCTATTGTTGAGTAATGATGGTGGACATATTCAGCATTTTCTGTAAAGAACATCATCTTTGCTTTGTCTTACTTTGTTATGCTAATTATTGCTATTCTGATCAGATAAAGCGCCATCTGTCGGACATTTTTTGAACTTTTGTATTTTTTTGGTTCTAATAAAACCCCATGTCATTCCAAGCATGTGTGTCAATTTGAACCCCTCTATCTATTCCGTAATTTATTCAGTTTTCAGATTTATACTCACTTTTTGATCACCCTGTATATAAGTTTGGTAACATACAAACTGACTTTCGGGAAAAATATCATCCACACAATTCCGAAGACGGCAAGAGCCGACAAGTGCGAGAAGTATCGTACAGTCAGCGTAACAGCTCATGCAAGTTGCTCTCAAGAATAATACACCGAAGAATGGGAAAAAAACTGAGGATGTGTTACATGACGATCAGTTTGGCCTTAGGAAAAGTAAAGGTACCAGAGAGGCAGTTCTGACGTTGAGGCTAATAATGGAAGCAAGACTGAAGAAAAATCAAGATACACTCATAGGATTTGCCGACCTGGAAAAAAACGCTCGACAGCATAAAATGGTACAAGATGTTTCAAATTCTGAGAAAAATAGAGGTAAACTGTACGGAGAGACTAGGGAATCGAGGAGTGCACGACCAAGAACGAAGTGCTCGTATTAAAAGGGGTGTAAGACAAGGATGCAACCTTTCACCTCTACTGTTCAATCTGTACATTGAGGAACCAATGATGAAAATAAAAGAAAAGTGCCGGAGTGGAATTAAAATTCAAGGTGAAAGGATATCAGTGATACTATTCGCTGACCACATTGCTATCGTGAGTGAAAGTGAAGAAGAATTACATGATCTTCTGAAGGGAATGAACAGACTAGTGAGTATAGAAAGCGAAGAGAGACGGAAGTAATGAGAAGCACCAGAAACGAGAACAGCTAGGAATTTAACATCAGGATTGATGGTCATGAAGTAGATGAACTTAAGTAATTCTGCTACCTAGGCAGCAAAGTAACCAATGACGGACGGAGTAAGGAGGGCATGTAAAGCAGACTATCACTGGGCACTGGGGAAAAGTGGCGTTTCTGGCGGAGAGAAATCTACTATAATCAAACATAGGCTTTCATTTTACGAAGAAATATCTGAGAATGTAAGTCTGGAAGACAGCATTGTATGGTAGTGAAACATAGGTTGTGGGAAAACCGGAACAGAAGAGAATCGAATGTTGAATATTAGGTGGACTGATAAGATAAGGAATGAGGACGATCTGCACAGAATCGGAGAGAAAAGGAATATGTGGAAAACACTGGCAAGGAGAAGAGAACGGATGATCGGAAATCTATTCAAACATCAAAGAATGCGTTCCATGGCACTAGAGGGAGTTGTAGAGGCCAAAAACTGTAGAGGAAGACAGAGAATGGAACACATTCAGCTAATAATTGAGGACGTAGGGTGCAAGTGATTCACTAAGATGAAGAGTTTGGCGCAGGTGAGGAATTCATGACGGGCCGCCCGAAACAAGTCAGAAGATGGATGACTCGAGAGAGAGAGTGAGTGAGTGAGTGAGTGAGTGAGTGTAATCTCAGGTCCTCTACGAGGGGTAGGGCTTCTCTTAAGACGTGATGTGCGATGCAACGGGAGCCGATATGGAAGACAGGGGAATTCCGGTATTAGATTCAGAGCCTATTATCTGCTGGAAAACGAAACTGAGGATTTCGTAGCTGACGATCAGTTTGACTTCAGGAAGGGGAAACGCACTTCCGATGTTGCACTTGGCAATAGGACGACTTCACAAGACTTAAGATATTTACTTAAGACCTACAAAAAGAGATCAACGATGTAAAATGGAACATGATGTTCAGAATTCTCATACAAAGAGTAGCAAGCTATTTGAACAGATAGAGTATGCACAGAAACAAAAAGGTACCAGTAAGAATGGACCACCAACAACAACAACACCGTGATGCAGTCTTCGCCCCTACTGTTCGATCTGTGCAACGAAGAAGCAGTGACAGAAATAAAAGATACCTTCAGGTGACGGATAAAAATTCAGGATGAAAGATTATCAGTGATAAGATTCACTAGAGAATTGCTATCCTTGGCAATACTGAACTAGAATTACAGGACCTCTTGCATCAAATGAACATTCTACTTACGGAATACGTATTGAGAGTAACACGAAGAAAAGCGAAGGTAGTGATGAGTTGGGGAAACGATGTAACCGATAAACTTATAAGAATTGGTGACCATGAAATGTATGAAGTTAAAGAATTCTGCTACCTTGGAAGCAAAACGGCACGTAATGGACGAAGAAAGGACGACGTAAAACTAAAAAAATAAAAGATTTAAAATTTGGGGAAGTGCGAGTAGGAAAATTATGTGGACCAACCTTACATGAAGGAAAATGGAGGAGGAATGAGGATACCTGCGTCTTGATGCAACAACCAACAATACTACAGAATCTGAAGAGCAGAAGAATGCATTAGGCAATCCATGTGTCCCGTACACCAGGAAAAAAAACAGGCGAGGGAAACGGTTGAGGGGGGAACCAAACACCAGACGCTCCATAAGACGACCAAGGTAGCGCTGGATTGACGACCTGGCGAAGGACATAGCAGCCTCGGAGATAGAAGACAACTGGAGGAACGGAGCATGAAACAACAAGGAATAGAGGCAGTTTATGGAAGCACCGCTTGGTCTGCAGGGCCTGTGACCGCTGGGTACGTTTTTATGGATGGATGGATGGATGGAAGTGCGAGTACGACGTGCGCTCTGAGGGTTGCATACAAAATTATGTATATAGGCAGTTCACCTACAGGTTTCGGTGAGTGAGTTTGGGAGTATCAAAATATGAGCCATAAAAAGCGCATTGACTTAAAAGCTTAAATTTTTTTCCACCACCAAGAGATTGTAGACTTTTGAATATGACACAATTTAAATATGATTCTTCTTACCGTCTCTGAGGAAAAGGGGTCTTAACAGATGGGTAGACAGACTGACTACAAAATCCTATAACGAATCCGTCATTACCAAGCCGGCCGTGTGACCGAGCGGCTCTAGGCGGTACAGTCTGGAACCGCGCGACCACTACGGTCGCAGGTTCGAATTCTGCCCCGGGCATGGATGTGTGTGATGTCCTTAGGTTAGTTAGGTTTAAATAGTTCTAAGTTCTAGGGGACTGATGACCTTAGAAGTTAAGTCCCATAGTTCTCAGAGCCATTTGAACCATCGTTATTACCGATTTAGGTGTAGAATCCTAAGACTAGCACGTCAGTTGGCTAAAGAAGTCTACTATTATCAAACATTGGCCTTAATTTGAGGAAGAAATTCTTGAGAATGTAGGTCGGAGCACAGCACTGTATGGAAATGAATCGTGGACAGTCACCAGACCGGAAAAGAAGAGAAACGAAGTATTTGTGATGTGATGCTGTAGAAGGATGTTGAAAATTAGGTGTTATAAGAAATGTTTTCGGCAGAATTCGCGAGGAATGAAATACGTAAGGAACACTGACAACAATAAGGAGTAAGATGATAAGAAATGTGTTGAAACATCCGGAAATAACTTGCATAGTAATAGAATCCTAAAGTGTGAAAACAGTAGGCGAAGACAGCGACTGGAATGTATCCATCTAATAATAGTTTACCTATCGTGCAATTGCCATTTAGAGATGAAAAGGTTTGGAAAGAGAAGAATTCGTGCCAGATCGGGTCAGATTAATCAGAAGACTGATCGGTATCCCTTATACGAAATTTTCGGGAAACTTAAACTGGAATCCTTGGTGTGTGTGTGTGGGGGGGGGGGGGGGGGGGTAATGTAGAGATACCACTGGTCAGAACTGAAAAAGAGAGTCCCATTTACATATTTAGTGAAACAATTACCTGTTGAGTTACTGATCATTTTACTATATCAAAAATGGTCAGTAGTTACTTATGTGAGAAGGACGGAGGACGATTAAGGTTTAACATCTCGTAAATGGCGACGTTCATCGTAGACTGTTTGAGACCAACAGCGACTGAAAAAACTGTACTGCCTAGCTGGTGTCCCAACCCATAGCATCAGACGCGAAGTGGAGGCCAAGAATAAAATCGCTAAATAATTTACCCCTATAGCGGACCCACAATGTAGACCGTTACTGGATTAAATCTAGTAGGTGTTTCCAACATTCATACAGAAAAGCCCACTGATATGCTGCAATAAGCCAAAGTAGAACTTTGGCAAGTAATAACTGTCCAACTTCGAGATTTGTGTGTGTCACGGTAGGAACTTCCCCCAGGGCACATGAGGGTTGTGATATATGTGGAGATTTTTGACTGTACTGCATTCTGGAGTTAAGAGTCAAAAGCAACGATTATAGATGGGCATTATCAGAGGCACCGATGTTGTGCGATTGCCGACAAGAGCAGACTTCCACCCACCTTCTGGATGCTAGCAATAGCCAAGCACCTACACTGTTGAGCTCAGCCTTTTGTCAAATGCTTCTTATATCTATAAATTACATGTTACATATATGTTCATACATAATTTATGGTTTTAGAAATTTTATCTTAACAAATTTCATGCGTTGTTTGTTATTATATACAGCGTTTGATGCTTCTGACACAATAAAATAAATAAATATTGGTGTAGGCTGTCTTTTTGTCCATCGATTATTTCTTCTTGGCTGTGTTTGTGCCTGTACCTTGGTCCTCTATCCGTGATGATGTCCGATATAGCACAGAACCCTGTTTCCTACATCATGCCGTTTTAAGAGTGTTCCGGCATCAGTATAGATCGCTCTAAGAGTTCCAGCAGCACGGCTCTTAATTCCGTACATTTTAGGCCATGGGGACATTTAAAGGCGCCGATGTATACCATACAAGTCGCTTAGGTACATACATTACAGGATCATGTTGAAACACCCCCTTAAAAACATTGCTGTGCTGGTAAACCTCTTACGTTATTTTATTTCCAAACAGCTGAGCAAAACTGAACGTACTCAGACATTTCTCTCTTTACTTGCTCTGATCATCACTAAACTTACAATATTCTTAGCGCAACGCAATCTGACTTTCATTAATCCCTACAAAAGAATGGCCCTGACTAACAATAACCTATACCTTTCATGACTCACTTACCTCAGAAAAGTCTTCGTTACTTTAACTACTGCAATACAGCGAGTGCCAATACTGTCACAGCTAAATGAAATATTCTAACTACTGAAGGCACTAACTACTGATAGACATAGTTAGCAAATGAAAGATTTTGACAGAGAATAAACAATGTATTTACCTTAATAGTGTTCAAAAGTCATATATTATCAGTTCATGACATGCAGTCTTACAAATTTCATGTTTCTGACGGACACACGTCCGGAACGTCCGCTCTCAAAACTCTGCCATGTCTCTTCACACATTCACCACTGCTGGCGGCTCATTTCCAACTGCACAACGCTACGCGCTGTTCACATCCAACTGCACAACACTACAATAGCGAATATTCCAACAATGCAAATCAGCCACAGACTGCACACAGCATAGTCAGTGATTTTCATACAGAGCTCTACATGGCGTTACCAACATAAAAACCTAAACAGCCTACTTACAATGTGTGCCACACAAGTGAACCGTAAATCAAGAACAGACAAGTGTGAGATTCTTTAAGGTCGGGGGATAAAGGATGTGTAGGAATGATTTGTAACCACACTGGGCATCTCCTATGCTGTTATCAGACAGATGCCTCAGATAGCACCCTACAGAAAGGACCACACATCATCAAGTGGTTGTTTCTTGACATGCAAGATGAAAAAATAACTATTTATATAAATTTTACCATGTTTAGAGGAGATAACAAAAAAACTTATAGTTTGTGTCAAAAGTGTTACACGTGTATCGTTTCCACAGTAGACATCTATAAAGCTTTGATGTTACAGATATTAAGAGTCGGTGTTCAGACTGACGTGTGGCGAACATTGTTTTAGAGATGCTGCTGAAAATGTGTCCACTGTCAGCAGAGACTTGCCGTAAATGTGTAGCTTGGTACTGTTCGCGACCATCTCACTGGACCGAATCATCTGTCTAACACGCTTGGTGATTGAAATTGCCATGTTTTCTCCATGGAGTACTCCCAGAAATTTTGCAGAATGTCCAGCTAGCGGTCACGCGATGATTATGGGTTCAACATGACGGGACCCCGCCACAAGTTGACGTTGATGTCACAGAACATTTGGGCAGCGTTTTCCCCAATTGTTGGCTTGAGAAGGCTGGGTCATTACCGTGGCAACACTGTTCTCGCGACCTCAATCCAATGAATTCATTTTGTCGGGGGACATGAGGCGTTTTGAGTACGGGACACCAGTAGACTTTCTGAAAGATGGTTCAAATGGCTCTAAGCACTATGGGACTTAACATCTGAGGCCATCAGTCTCCTAGAACTTAGAACTACTTAAACCTAACTAACCTAATGACATCACACACATCCATGCCCGAGGCAGGATTCGAACCTGCGACCGTGGCGGTCTCGCGCTTCAGGACTGTAGCGCCTAGAACCGCTCGGCCACCAGCGGCCGGTTTTTGTGTGTGTTAGACAATCACTAGCTCTCACATGCCCGTTCGGTATTAATGTAAACCCAAGACTTCTTCAGCAAGGTCTCTAAAACGGTATTCAACATGCGCCAATGTCTCCAGCCATCACTACTGTCGAAATCTTTATAGACCCCTACTGGAAAAACGGTGCACCTGCGAAATTTTTGCCACAAAGGAAAGTGTTTCCTTTAGCTCCTCTAAAAACTAAAGTTTTGTACATATAGTTACTTTACGCCCTACGTTTCAGTTTTCACCCATACTATGTGCTGTGATAATACATAACGCGTATTTGTTCACAGAGTAGAAATAATTCAGTAATTTATTTACACAGTTCAAAGTCCCAAACAAAAAAGTCTAATACAGTACTGTAGAACTGCAGAGTCGGTTAATAGCCACAAAATTCAGGAGCACTTTTATCATTCCATGACACTGACGGTTTTGTATGAAACGGTAGTTTTTAGATGGTTGTAATAGATTTATGTGAGAAATTATTGACCACCTAACTAGCGAGATGTCACAGCCGCCAGACACTGATCTTGCATTTTGGCGGCCAGCGGTTCATTTACCCGTCCTTCCCCACGCGATTTCCATGGGCACCTTAAACCGCTTAACACAAATGTTTTGACGATTCTTTTGAGGTAGATACTTCCTTCCCGATCCTTCATAAATCCGAGGTGGCTGTCCATCTCTAACGGCCTCGTCGTCGACGGTATGGTAAATTCTCCATCCATTCGTTTCGTATTAATTATAATCTACTGCACTTTTTTTATAACGCTGTGCCAGAGAAGTCTCTTCAAATTTATTTCGAAAATTTGTGCACTTGTGTAGCGTGAAATACGATGACAAATCTCTGTTAAATAAATATGTTACCTGCTGGAAAAGAAAACTGACAATCTCTTTGGTGAAGACCAGACTGGCTTTAGGAAAGGTGAAGACAACAGGGAAGCACCTCTGACGTTACGATTGACAATGCAAACAAGCCTTGAGAAACATCAAGACACGTTCATTGATTTGTCGACCAACAAAAAGTGTTCGGCAGTGTAAAATGGTGCAAGAATTTCAGAATAGTAGATGTAAACTATAGGGAAAGCAGGTAATACACAATATAATAACAACTGAAAAGGAGCAATAAAAAATTAAAAACAAAGTGCTCGCATTAAAAAGGGTGTAAGACTGGGAGGTAGCCGTTTTCTCCTACTGTTCCATGTGGACATCGAAGACGCAATGACAGAAATAAAAGATAAGTTCGGAGTATGATTGAAACTGAGAGTGAAGGAATAACAATTGTAAGATCCCTTATGACATTGCTGACCTGAGTCAAAGCGATTAAGAATTACAGTCTTGTGGTGCTTTGTCTTGCGGTGTGTGGAAAATGGACTAAGAGTAAAGCGAAAAAAAAAGACGAATATAATGATGAGTAGCATAAATGACATTAGTGAGAAATGAACCATCAAAATTGGGGATCTCGACGTTAAGGACGTGTGCTGCCTTGCAAGCAAAATAAGACTTGATGGGTGAAGCGAGAAGTACATAAAAAGACCAACGCAGCAAAGAGGGACATCGTTGCCCAGAAATGTTCACTATTATCAAACATCTGCCTTAAGGGGGGGGGGGCAAACGGGCCGACTTGGAACAGGAGAGGCACCACAATTTTAATTTCCACTGTCTATACGTTTAAAAATAAATTCATAAAACTTTGCCAGAATGACCAGAAAGGATTCAGGATTTACACTTATGGTGATGGAAGTTCAAAAATATGAGAAAATAATTTATTTTTTTACATTTGTATTTCACCTTTTTTTCACTTACCATTAGCTGCATTTGTTGCTATAGGAACGCTTTTCTCCATAAGTAAAGGAGATTATTCGATTGCACAGCATACAAACCATACTTAGAGGTGTATGAAACTCTAGAATTCTCCTAATATATTAAAAACTGTGGTAAAAATTGAGATAATTAACTATAATATTTGAGTTTTTTCTAAACATAAAGTTTAAAATGTAACAGCACATTCATTCTTTCATAAGTTAATTTCTAGAGTTTCATACACCTGTAAGTATGGTTTGTATGCTGTACAAAATTCATCGAAGAATCTCTCTTACTTATGAAGAAACGTGTACCTATAGCAACAACCGCAGCAGAAGTGAAAAAATGATGAACTTTCACATGTAAAAAAAATTATTTTGTCTTTTTTTTAACTTCCACTGCTATGATTGTGAATCTTGAATCCTTATGGTTATGCTGAGAAAGTTTTATGAATTTATTCGTAAAAGTATAGACAGTGGAAATTAAAATGTCCTGTGGTGTCTCTCCTGCATCCTACCCCCCTTAATTTGAGGAACAGTTCTTGAGAATATGTGTTTGAATTACAACACTGTATGGTACTCAAACATGCACTGTGGGGCAACCAGAACAGAAGAGAATCGAAAAGTTTGTAATATGAGGCTCTAGAAGAATGATGAAAATTACGTGAGCTGGTAAGAACTGACATGTATCTCCGCCAAATCGATGAAGAAAGCAATATGTGGAAAATCATGACAGGAAGGAAGAACAGTATGATGGGACATGTGTTAAGACATAAGGGAATAACCTCCATGGTATTAAAGGGTGCTGTAGATTGTAATAACTCTGGGTAAAGTCAGAGACTGGAGCACATCTAGCAGATAACTGAGGATGTTAGGTGTAAGTGCTGCTCTGAGCTGAAAACCTTGGGACACGAGAGGAAGATGTGACACGAGGCATCAAAACCGCCAGACTCAAAGAAGCTGCCGCTAGCAGAACAATCTGTAGGCATTTTTGAGAGGCTGCCTGGTCTGGATGTTGCAAACAGAGCTAACTATCACGGCCACCATGTGGACATCGAAGACACATTGAGAATAATAAGAGCGATAAGGAAATGGCAAGTTAATAAAGTCTTCCCAGACAACCAATCGCTTCAAGTGGGAAGTCCATTAATTCCATACACATTAAACTATCTGTGAAGAGATCCATGGACATTGCCTGTGACGCGGCTCCAGCATAGCCTAATTGTTTGTCACTAGGTCCATGAATCATCTGTTACGTAAAAAAAATAGAGTTCTTGGAACATCTGAGTCGTAGTCATAAACAAATCAAGATCGGAATGGAGGTGGAGATGGGCGGTGGCATGCCTATGCTTAACGTTCTCGTCCGGAGAGAAGCCAGTGAGCGTAGAAAGCCCACATATACGGCCCGTTACCTGCTCGCTGTCAAGCATCTCATACGACCCATAGCACAATAGTTTTGAGAGTGCGAAAGCCGAAATTTGGCCAAAAGAAATGAGTCATCTATGGAAAATCTTGCGTCAAAAGTTACGCCATCAGCACCAGATTTTGCAGGCCATTTCTGAACATCACTGAACAACAGAGCAAGACTGTTGCGTTCCTTACCAGTCTGTGGCTCACAAGGAGGTGGCCTCAGAAACGACCAACTGAATCGGCTCATAATTGGCAGGTCGCTTGCGTATAACCTACAATGAAAGACTCTAAAATAATTTGCTCAGCACATCTCCATTTCTGAGAAAGTCACCCATAAAATTCACGATTCGCAATCAACTCAACATAGACACGATCGATGGGTAATTGAAAATTGAGCATTTTTCGTCATCATACACAGGATCCACAAATGTACATTGTCCTAGAAATAGAGGAAAGAAATTTTTACTTCTGACGGTCGTTCTTTTTTTTATTTTGTAGTTTTTCTATACAGAATTCATAAGAGTTGGACGGTTCATAAGCCGGCCTTTGTGGCCGAGCAGTTCTAGGCGCTTCAGTCTGGAACCGCGCGACCGCTACGGTCGCAGGTTCGAATCCTGCCTCGAACATGAATGTGTTTGATGTCCTTAGGTTAGTTAGGTTTAAGTAGTTCTTAGTTCTAGGGAACTGTTGACCTCATATGTTAAGTCCCAGAGTGCTCAGAGCCATTTGAACCAGTTTTTGACGGTTCATAAGGTAACGAAATCAGTGAGGAATAAAAGAAAGGTAAGAAAAAATTCTGAAACGACTTGTAACAGTACAGATTTAAAAATTTTCCCTTAGTGTCTTCACCATAGCTCTTTCAGTCAGTTTATTAATTGTTCTCCATTTCCTTCACACAACAAGACGGATGTTACTTGTCTCATAAACACTGAAATCAAAAACAGGAAGTTCGGAAATTCCTGTCACACACTTATAGGACTTATAAAGGGGAGTCAGTGAATAACATTTTGAATAGGAATCAAAGTCCAGGAACGTACCGGTCTCGTTCTACAATCATTTGAAAACATATTTTCTAGGTACCTTTTCAGCACGGTAGCCAAGGTGTGGGTGCTTACGTCGGTTTGGCTGATGTCATTTGACGTCCTTCATGAAACTTCGTGGCAGATTAAAACGGTGCGCTTGACCGAGACTCGAACTCGGTACCTTTGCATTTCGCGGGCAAGTGCTCTACCGTCTGAGCTACCCAAGTACGACTCACGCCCCGTCTTCACAGCTTTGCTTCTATCAGTACCTCGTGTCCTACCTTCCAAACTTTACAGAAGCTCTCCTGGAGCTCTTGCAGGAGAGCTTCTGTAAAGTTTCGAAGGAGCGTGAGTCGTCCTTAGGTAGCTCAGATGGTAGAGCGAAAGGCAAAGGTCCCGAGTTCGAGTCTCGGTCCGACGCACAGTTTCAATCTGCCACGAAGTTTCATATCAGCGTCGCTCACCTGCTTAGAACTCATTCACTCGTCTGTGGATGTTGAAGTGGGCCGTGCGGAGTAGCCGTGCGGTTAGAGGCGCCGTGTCACTAATTGAGCGGACCCTCCCGCCGGAGGTTCGAATCCTCCCCCGGGCCTGGGTGTGAGTGATGTCCTTAGCTTGAAGCTAGTTTAAGTAGTGTGTAAGTATAGGGATCGATGACCTCAGAAGTTTGGTACTTTAGGAATTCACACACATTTGAACATTTGTTGGAAGTGGTATGGAGTGTTGGAGGTGGTACGGATGTACTTGCTGGTCATCTGCAACATACCAGACGGTGCTTGGAGCAACAGCAGTTCCATGCGCAATTGCTCGTGTACTAGCTAAAGGGTGCTCTTTAACATGATGTAGTATGGCCTCTTCCAGTTTGGGTGTGCAGCGTCTCCTTGGAGGACCACCACGATGAAGTTACCCTTTTCTCGAAGCTGTTGCGTAACTGTGGCGAAAAGGGTATCCGACGGAGTCGAACGTTGTGCATAATAAACCTGATAAAGTCGACTAGCAGCTCTTCCATTACCATGAGCTTCTCCATTTAAAGGATCACGTCGGTATATTCTGCAAACATGTACTTAACCATGTTGCTCTAAGACTCACAAACACGTGAATGAGGGTCAAATCACGTCAGATAGGTAGGTTAGATGTCAAATGTCATCAGCCAGTGCGACGTAAACACCACCCACCTTGATTATACTATTGCAAACCTACCTGGCAAACATGTTTTCAAACGGCTGTAGCACGGGAACGATGCTTTTCCGAACATAGGTTCCTGTTTAAAAATATTTTGCACTCATTCCCCTCTATGGATCCCAGAAGTTTATAATGGGAATATCCGAACACCCTGTATGCCCGCAGCACCAAAATCATCTAATAAATGTTATCTTTGTGTAGTTACATTGGTCCTTCCGTAGATTTGGCGGTAAATTGTCTAGTTTCATATTTAAAAATGTTTCTTTTTGGAGAGCTAATTTTGATGTATATCACACATACCATAATATTGCCTGAAAATTCGATGGTGAACGTTGATAATGTACGAGGGTTGCCGAGAAAGTAATGCACCGCATAAGCTTTCTCAGCAGAAAACAATGCTACGAATGCGAAACTTTACGTATGTATTTTTTGAAGTCTTCTTAGTGAGCGCACCAAGTTTCCGTTGTTTCCGACTGATAGCGTAGCTGCAGGAGAGTTTCAAAATGGCGTCTGTAGGTGATGTACGTCACAAGCAACGAGCCGTCATTCAATTTGTCACTGCAGAGAAAGAAATAGTGGGGAATATTCACAAACGCTTGTGTAAAGTCTGTGGACCATCTGCTGACAGAAGTATAGTTAGTAGCTAGGCATGGACGGTGAGGTCATCAGAAGATGGTTCGCCAGAGCCCGACGAATTGCAGTGGTCGTGGAGACCATCCACAGCTGTCACACTGACATTTTTCAGCCCCCCCCCCTCTCTCTCTCTCTCTCTCTCTCTCTCTCTCTCTCTCTCTCTCTCTCTCTCACACTCTCTCTCTGACTTGTCTGGACCATTAAAGGATGCCATTCGTGGAAGACATTTGTGGACGATGAGGGGGTGATTCACAAAGTGAAGCACTAGCTCCGCCACCAGGACAATGGTGGTACCGACAGTGATACACGCCCTTGTTTCACACAGGAGGAAGCCCATAGAACGGGATGGAGATTACCTTAAAAAGTAGAATGAGTAAATAAAACACCATTACACCATCCTTTCGTGTGTGTAAATCACAGTTTGTTCAAGAAAGAATTGCTGAAGGAAAAATGCGGTGCATTACTCTCTAGGCAATCCCCGTATTATGCTGTGAATCGTTATAGCATCCACGTGGTTTTGCAGCTCCTCTGGGTATCCAGAAGCAGACTGCATTTTTGTAACCTCTAAATAAAGTTTTTAACTTGGCCAGAAACATAAGCGTCGCTTGGCTGACGCACAGGTGTGCAGTTTGGTGCTGTTACTTCTACTGTGTAAGCTGATTACCCTCGTCATATATGAACATGTTATCATACATTACGGTACAAGGAATCCTTTACCGGCAACGTATTGTTTTAAAGTGTTGTTGAGATGTGTTTTGTAAACTGAATTTGTCAATTTACTGGATTTGAAGCAAGTGACGTGAAGGAGTCGGTTGAACGATTGAGCTCTTCTCTAACCCAAGAGCCGCGTTCCTTGTGTGAATTTTATCCATAGCGGATGTAGTTTAACTGTTCCTTTTTAGGATGTAGAACAATAACCGCTGCCAGTCACAATAAAACATGATCTTGTTTTGTCCACGACCGGTTTCGGGTTTCTGCCCATCTTCAGGTAATTTTGAACTCAGTTACATATTTCACTGCTCAGTGTCACAGATCACGGTTTAAATAGAAAACAGATAATGTGATGAGGACTAAATAGATCTAACTGTACCTATTGGGAGGTGCTAAGCGACATGTGTTGGAAAGTACTAAAGTACTTTCACACAGCTGCGGTATGCATGGCGTTTCCATATCACATTCATCACATTTTTTGCGAAAATATCTCGATCTTTTACACTGTATATTATACATACTGTACACTATACATCAAGGTGAATATTGGTACTTCTATGCTACTGCTTTGATACAGTAGATGTTAATAACTTCAGAAGTGTGCACACACTCACACCATCAGGAAAACCTTAGATTTAAGAAGTTCACAGATGTTACACATACAGAAAAAAACAAATCTTCAAGATAATGAAAATGAAATTGTTACACAATTATTGAACACACTGTTATCTATAATAAATAGGATGGTTATAATATTGATTATTTTTTTACTGGTTGTTAGTTGGCAATGAGGGATGGTTTTAGTTTTTAAAAATTTAATTAAAGATGTGTAGAAATGAGTTTTTCGCAACTTGTACTTGTTCATTGAGAATGAGGTGTGGTGAGTTTAAGTTGTGGATATAGGTATCCAGCTCCTACAATATTCCTTTTCATTCTGTTGCTGTCAGTGTCTAGCATCTGTAGATTACTGTTAATGGTTGTGGCTGAGTGGCCAAGTTCTTTTCAGAGGTGTTGAAGTGGATTTATCAAAGTTATTTAGTCATAAGGCAACCATATGTTCTTGTACCTTACAGTAAAACTCCTTCCTTCCTGACTTTTGTAGAACTGTGTCCACCTGATCACATGGAAGTTTGTAAATACATCATTTCTGTGACACTGGCTTTTCGTCTTTCTATTGTGAATAGTGTGTTGTTTTTAAGTGTGATCTTCTTGGCTATAATCCTTATACTAATCTGTTGTTTGCTGTTCATTTTAGCTGATTTACAAGCCATTTTAGAGCAGGCATGTAAATCCTCGATATTGTTATTATTGAGCAACGATGGAGTGTTATGTCTGTGGTCTTTATCAGATAAATCACTTGCATCTTTGTCAAATATGACAGTATTGGAATTAATGACCCTGTCAGAGAATATTTGTTTTGGTGTGGTAGGAGATTCCAGTTGTTGTCCTTTCATCAGGAACATTAACTGTCACGAATATTAATAGAAAACAATTTTTATACTCATGAAAAGAATTTCTCAATAAAGAACAATTATGATCTTATAGATTATATCAAAAATATAGTAATACCACAGGGTGCCTAATTTCCTTCAATGAACATAGTAAATCTTTACGTCAACATACTTATTCACGATACAATCCAGGTAATAAAAAACTACCTAACTAATAACAAAAACTTACCCGTGGATGAGGTAGATGAACTTACTGAACAGCTGGAACTTATTCTGTCACGTAATTATTTCTCTTTTAATACGAAATTTACAAGCAAGGTGATGATCTTTGCAATGGGCAACAGTTTTGTAGGAATCCTTTCAGATATTTACATTAATAGCATAGAAAATAAATTCTTCAGATCAGAATGTTTCTTTAAAGATAAAATAATTTATTGTAAAATGTATGTTGTTCATGCTGTTATCCTGTACCATAGGACAGCTGAGAAGATCGAAAATCCTGCAAATCCTCAGTAATATGCATAACACCATTAACTTCACTTCAGAACATTACATAAGTAAAGGAATCAGTTTTCTTGAGCTTACAGTATCTAATGTAAATAACAAAGATGCCTTTCAAATTTAATACAAATCCTCCACTTGTGGTACTGCCATAACCAACTCTTCCTATCACCCAATAGGACACAAGATGGCATTCTTCCGATCTACGTTTAATGGTATCCACGAAGTCCGACTTAGTCCTCTTGATGAACAAAACGGAATTAACATAATCAAATTAATTGTAGACAGGAATGGGAGACAGTCCAGATATAATTGATAGATTTACAACAAAACCAAAAAGGAACAATGCACACTTCCTGAATCAGACCCACAAGAGCAAATAAACACATTTGCTCGCATTCGCTATATGGGGAGAATCTCATACCAAGTTGCTAACCTTTTTCGTAACAGTGATATTCAAATATCTTCCACCACAAACAATAAGCTACAATAGCACATTATGCACTGCAGCAAGACAAGCAGCCAGTGTCACAGCAAATCGGGTATTTACAAATTTGCAAGTGAACAATCCCCACAGTCCTACATGGGCCAGACAAGTAGGAGTTTTCCTGTAAGTTCCTGGGGCCACATGGTTACCTTCTGACAACACATGTCGCTTGGAAGAGGACTATAGGAACTTCCCTCACCAATTCTATTCATATTGGCAGAATGTGTTGGAAACGATTAGGACTTCACCACATGTAAACAGGAATACGCAACACGCGACTCTCCACTCTTCTGGAGAAAATAGAGTTTAAAAATTTTAGGAGTTCTTATATACTTGACATAGTGCTAGAAATCAAAGAACCTACAGCCGATCGAATGAGCTCCGTAAGCACGAGGTCTCTTGATCGAATCTCACTGGTGGTACTTCCTTTTCTTAAATCTTAAGTAATTCTAACAAAAGATTTATTATTTTCATGATTTTTATTCTGAGAAATGCAGAATTTTTTTTAAGGAAACTCGAAGTAAAAGGGGATACACAAGAACTTTATCTATATTATTGTATCTACATTTGTGACGAGTACAATTTGTAACCTATGTAGCACTGTACGAATCAGGCTGATTTGGATCATAGAAACATGAAAAACAATCATTGCTGTGACATACAACACAGGTAATGAAAGCTGAATTTTTGCATCTATTGCAAAACAAATGTCGTTTACATGGGAATGAGCCAGATTCGATCCAAAATTTTATGAAACCGAGTGCTTACCAGATCGGCTACAGACTTATCAAATATTAGCGACAAGACAACGTGTATAAGCACGCCCAAAAATATTCAAACTAGATTTTCTCGAAAAGGGTTGAGACTTGCATATTGCTGTTTACATATGTTAAAGTCCTAGTACTGCGTTACGCAACCTGTCTATATCTTAAATCGTTGAGGTGGAGTTCCTAACGACCTCTTTTTAGCAATTTCCAGTTGTTTCATGTGGATATATTTAGTCATCATCACATTATTTGTTTCGTATTTAAACTGATCTCCAACAATGAACACTGAAAGATGTAAATGAATCTAAAACGAGATGAAGATGTTCACAAGCCTGGAACCCATCGTGCGTTACATAAAATCACTTTCTGTTGTGACTAGTAGAGTTTTAAAATTTTAATTCTTTACTAATCCAAGTCGTTCGAGAAATTTGTCTTCTTTGTTATGATTCTTTATTGCTTTACTTACCTTATTAACCCTCGTGTTCCTACCAATTACCATGCGGAAAAAAATGCAAATGGGCAAAAATGCTGCAGAATGGATCTAGGAATCGAACAGTTCTCCACATCACATCCAAACGGCTTGGTCGCATCCCAAGCGGCGCCTTCATTGAACAGCGTCTATCTTTTGGGACAAAAGCGTCAGTCGAAAAGTTTTTCTTTCTTCAATTTCTAGGAAAATGTACTTTAGCGAACGCCATGTGATGAAAACTGCTCAGCTTTCTATTATCTGTTGATTCCGCGTATTCTGAGTCCTTTGCATCTCGTGAACTGCAGGAGTGATTTTCTCAAAACCAGGGGGACGGGGAGGAGGGAGGGGTGTTTCTTGAGCCAAAATATGTCTTTCATTTTAGGTTGTACTCAATAAACTTGCCATATACGGGCCGAATCGGCTGGCCGTATTGACGCCTTGCCACTGACAGGGTAAGCTAGCCGGCTCTTGCAGAAGAACACAATTGTAACAGTCTTAGGACTCCCAGTAAAGATAAGGCAGCTCAGAATGAATACAGTACCTTGTGAGTGTGGCTGTGACTACGTCGAGTGTACTGTTAAGCACTGTGGAGAAGCTCCGGAGAAATAACCCGTGAGCACTCGACGACACCTCTGTCATTACAAGGAAGAAAGATTGCTGAAACAGAGTGATATAGGAAGAGAGTGAAATTAAAATCTCAGGTACCAAGCCCAATACAGGTGACGGCTTGCACTCTAGTACGGCGGGGCTGAAACGGACGCGAACGTGGAGGAGGGGAGTAAATATTTCCTTATTTGGCGGTGGCCTGAGCACCAGTGACGTCACAGCCGCGTGTCCGGCTATATGTAGTCGTGGCTATCGACCACGTGGTGTACATCAGTCGGCGTCGATCGGTCGGCTGCGATAGACAGCGACATGGGTGCACTCGACACGTCGAGCGTGTCGCCGACTTCGCTCTCTGTACCCATGAAACGGGAATTACAGTTTAGGTAGAAGGAGCAAAAACCTCGAGGTGTTCTGATTACATTATTATTCGGTGAGAAGAGGCAAAGGACAGCTGAATAGAATGACTAGTATGTCGAAGTGAAGTTGTAAGGTGAACAGCAAGAAAACTAAAACAAGGGTAATGCAATGTAGTCAAATTAAATAAAGTATTCTGAGGGAAACAGATTAGGAGCTGAGGCACTAAAAGTAGTAGATACGTTTTGCTATTTGGGCAGCACAATAACTGACGGTGGCAGAAAGTAAAGAAAAGACATAAAATGTACACTAGCAAACGTAAGGAAAACGTTCCTGCAACACATATTTGTTAACTTCGAATATGTGTTAAAACGTTATTTGCTGCTTTTCTGCAGTTTTGCAGAGGTGGAAGTGAATAGTTGCTGATAAAAAAATTCAGAGAAGAGAATAGCAACTTTTAAAAGGTAGTGCCACCTTTAACTGCAGAAGATTAGTTGTAGCAGATCGAATTACTAATTAGGTATCACTAAACCGAATTGGAAGGAGAAGAAATATATATCGTAACCTGACCAAAAAAAGATACCAGCTCTTCTACTGATTTCCGGGTATGCAGCCGGATCTAGTCGAAAAGTTGTGGCAGACTGTCGACGGGATCGGGCTGCATACCCGGAAATTATTAGAAGAACAAATACTCCGGGAAATTTCAGAAGATACCAGCTGATAGGCATGAAGAAATCGGAGATTTGGTAATGAAGGGAAGTGTGGTTGGTAGAAGCTGCTGAGGGAAGCCACCGTTTGAATACAATAAGTATATTATATTAGATGTAGCTTGCAGTACTTACATATAGAGGAAGAGACTTGCACTGGATAGACTAATCTGGACAGCTGCATCAAAACAGCCTTCGGACTGAAGATCACAACAAATACACTTCCACACAAGCTTGGTTTTCATAGTTTTCCTTGAGACATAGTGCCCCAAATTACAAATAGTTCCCCTTCCCCTCTTCTGACGAAGGTCCTCTGGAGGTTTTCCTTGGTTGTAATGCAAATGGCCTAACCAGAAATCCCATCCAAAATATTCGCTATTGGTACTCCTTGACCCACTAACAGCTTACGTCGTATTAGAGTGGAAAGACACTGACTCCCTGTGAGTCAGAACTTATACATGGTAGGACAAAGAAATGAACTTATATAGGATGTAACAGGTATAAGTGCAGATATTACTTTTGGTGATTGAGGATGTGTACCCAACAACAAATCAGTATTTACATCTTTTTCAGACTAATAGTTATAGCTGAAACATGTCTTATGTTTTTAGGTTGATTAATGTCTCCAAGTGTATGTGGCAATAGCATATCATTAATGCTTACTTTCCCCCTGGCAGCAAATCAGGTGTTCAAGTGTGGACACAGTACAATTAGTCCTTACTGACAGGTGTAGTGTACATAGCGGGGAAAATACGATTACGCAGAAAACATCAGGTTGTAAAGTTTCTGACTGTTCGACACACAGAAGAAAACAACTAACACACTAATGTGTGTGCATATTAAGGTATCACATGTAAAAAGATCTGCACTTATAACTATCACACCCTTTGAAATTTTTACAGATGACAGTTTACGAATAGATACTAGAACAAGTTCATACATTTTCCGGGGCAAATTACCCCAGAAATAGAATTTAGTCTCCAGATTCCCCCAAATACTTGGTAAGTTTTCTAGGTTAGGACGCAAACAGTGGACTCGAAATATAGTCCCAAATATCCCCAATTGAAAAGCCCTCTGCCCACAAGCATCACGTCACATGGTATTGTCCGATAAGAACTGAGCTATTCCGTGGGTCTAACCTGCAATACTCATTATATCCTTCAGCGTGAAAAAGAGCCATGCACCAGTTAGTTGCTGCTTGATCATGGTTGCATAGGCGTTCGGCCTTTAACTTGTAGGAATTCAACCACTTGATGCTGCTGGAGGCCTGTTGTATCTATATTCACACATCTTTCAGAATAAGTGGATGTACCAATGTGAATTGTTCATTGATTGTGCCCTACAACTTTCTCTAGAGGCTGGCATAGAAAGCTAGAAACACGTTCTTCATTGAGAGCAGATCTTTTAAATGTTACTGTCCTCATTAAGGCGCATGGCTAAGTGTGCTGTATTTAGGACACTGGATATCCAGTCTGGAGGGTTATCAGATCAAATACAAGTCCAGCCATTTAGATTTTGGTTTTTAGTACATTTCCTAAACTGTTTGCCACAAATTCTGGCACAGTTCCTCTGAAAAGAACAGAGGCCATTCTGTTCTAAAATCAGAGCCTGAATTTCATCTCAAATTACCTAATTCCTGATTGGATGTTAAACACTAATCTTCCATCCTTCTCCAAGACATGGAATAAATCCACAGAGACTGTTGTAAACATTCGAGCATTGATCCCAGCATCACTGTCTACTCTCATTTATTTCTGTTTTCTCATGTTTCTCTCCCCACTTGTTGTCATACTGTGTATCATAAAGAATTTCATTTTTTTAACATTCATGCAAAAAACTGTTTTTATTTAGAAATGAAACCCATTATTTGTATGCCTGAAGTCTGTTGTTGTGTTTGGACAGTGCTGTCTGGCCAGCGGTTTGCGGCGCAGGTCCACGACGAGTTTGTGGTATCTGGCAACACTGCAGTGCTGCGCTGCCATGTGCCTGCCTTCTCCAGAGAGTTCGTCACTGTGGCTGGATGGCTTAGGGGCGAGCCGCCACGTGACGTCATCCCAGACATTGCAGCAGGTACAGTACGTCACTGTGCAGAGCGCAAGGAAGTAAAAGAAGTGAATACGATGTAACACCTCGTTTTTTCTCACTGGTATGTACTGCATTTACTGAAAGGTTCATAAAGTTGTGTTGCATTAGTGAAAATTCAAAGACCAAGAAGAACTTATCTGACTTAAGTTGAGGTTATATCTCAGATTAGCTAAAATAATGTTGCGGAATTGTACAGTGTCACAACTTTGAGGTATGATTTAAAGCTCAGATGCTTCGTAATGCAAATCTGTAAAAATTCTCAGACAGAATCTAGATGGGTCTTCATAAATTCATGGGCTTTCCATGAGAATTCACAGGGCATCAAATACTGATACTGACAGAGGTGGTACAGGGTACGAAGTTCCCACTGACCATGCAGCTTTAGGTTTCATCATTCATATTTATGTTTCCTTGAATCGCTTAAATAGGTTAGTAAAAGACAAATTTAGCTTGAACAGGAAAAAAATTTTACTCCAGAAGCAATGTTAGATCTGCAGTTCATAACAGAGAAGAGATTTAAGAAAGGTAGGGGAACAGACATTGCAGAGGTGTAAATTTGGTGATAGCTTTCGACAATATGCTATGTAGTAAACTTTTCTCCATTCTTAAGCAATGTGGTATCAACTACAGAGACAGTAGAAGGATGAACTATTCCTTTGTGTGAAGAAGACTGCAGCAGTCAGCACTGGCAGAATATGCACTTAATCAAAAGATAAATTAAGGTAGCGTTGTGTGCAGCATCTGGACACGCTCTTACAACTGAAAAAGAGACTATGGAAGAAGCGGTCTGATTTTGGTACCTCGGAAATAGAATAGTTAAAGAACGAAAATGGAAAAGAGGCGCAGCAATAACGGCTGCATCATGCAAATGGCCTCTATACAAACGAACAACTGCTAACATTCACCGGCCAGAGTGGCCGAGCGGCTCTAGACGCTACAGTCTGGAACTACAGTCTGGAACCGCGGGACCGCTATGGTCGCAGGTTCGAACCCTGCCTCGGGCATGGATGTGTATGATGTCCTTAGGTTAGTTAGGTTTAAGTAGTTCTAAGTTCTAGGGGACTGATGACCTCAGCAGTTAAGTCCCATAGTGCTCAGAGCCATTTTTTTGCTAACATTCGGAAATTAGAAGTCACAATAAAAAGCTTCCTGAAAATCTGTATTTGAGGTACATCGCTGTATTTGTGACAACCGTGAACAACGGGGTAGACAGAAATGAAACTATTAGAAGCTTCGTAAATTTCGGGTTACAGAAGAGGAAATATCAAATGGGTTAGTCGAAGAAGAAATGAAGACCTCGTCGGCGAGAAAAAAATGCATAATGAGACAGACACGGAGAACGGTTGGGCACATGTGATGTGACGACATGAGTCGTTATCAGTGATCTCTTTCAAAACAAGCCGCCTATCTTGCTGACCAAAGATGCAAATAATTTGCATCTTTCCTGGCTAAATCCAAAGAAAATATTTTGTAATTCTGTGCTCGGGATGATAATTCTCGTGAATCACTTGAAAAACTCCTTTTTTCCGAACATTGACTGGATGATAAGATAATGGTTTCTGATTCATTTCGCTTATGTTTCACTCATACAACTCATTGTCACGCAAGAAAACTATATTAGATAAAACTTTAAATGTATGTAATTCGTAGACACATGTGTTGCAAACAATGCAGACACCTGTCTGACAAACTAGGCACCGTCTACTCAGACAAGCAACTACTAATGAATACTGCGTATTAACAAAGCATGTTCTTTTTAAAACATTGAAAGGCATTTACTTCTCATCCTAAGGCGAAACACACTGGCGAAAATCTAGCACCTCCAAGGAGAAGGTCCTTGACAGGTAACGTGACTGGTACATTAGCGCTGTAGGAGTACTTGATAACAAATTCAGACCAATTTAAACACGCATGTCACACTGAAGGGCGACTGAATAGTCGCATCAATAAACAGTGTAGCCGCTCTAGTGACAAGGCACACCTGTACTCGTATTCTTGCATGCAAAAGATCATAAAGGTGCCGAATGACATCCTATGGTATATTGTCCCAAGCAACTTGCGCCTTGTGCTGCAGTTTGGCAGTGATTCTTGCAGGCCCTGAAGAACAAGAAAGTTCTCGCTTCAGCACGTCCGATGCGTGCTCCGTTGGTGAGAGATCTGGTGATCTAGCTGTCCACGACAGATTTACACCACGAAGAGTACGTTGCATCTTGATAATCCTGTGGACATGCATTCTCCAGCTGAAAAAGATCATCTTCCTGTCGACGAAATGGCTGTATCACGGGGATAACAGCCTATGCAGTGTACGGAGCACCTCTTATTTACTCACACACAAACACTAAATGTGATCGCATGTTGTAACTGATGACCCCCATACCATGAAGCATGGGATGTGATCTGAGTGTTGGGTGCGTATGCCCTCTGGAATAGGCACCTCACCAGGTCTACGTCAGTTACATGTACATCCATCACTCACATACAGGTAGAACCTACATTCATCACTGAAGACAACAGAGCCCATTACCAATCTCAACTCAACTCTTTCATGATACAGAGTAGCGGTGCTGTGATGTCAGCGATAGCCTAGCCTGACACGCACTTGATCTTAATCACGCAGCAAGGAGACGATTCTCAATGGTCCCTGATGACAGAAGAGGTGCCCGGATTTCGTCTCTGGATTATGTCCGGTCGGTTACCACTGCATTCACAATGAGTGTATCTGATACATAGTTCTCAAAATGTGCCGCAGTCCGTTGTTACGTTCATCTGTTTCCCGCACGCGCACATTGCGACCGTGCTCAAATGGCTGAAGATGTGCAGCAGAAGCACGTACTCGTCAGTCGGCCATTGTTGTACCCTAGAGTGAACTTGAAAACACTGTTCATCCCTAAACTCAGCACCTGTACTGCCTGCAAAGTCGAAACAAAGAGTGCACAGACAGGCTTTAAGGCCGACGACCGTGACAAAAGAAGCAGTAACACCATGCATATACAATTATAGCCTGGTGCCAGTGAAAACACTATTTTTTTCCGGCAGTGTTCATTTTTACATGCATGGTATAGGAATTGATGCGTTGCCTAGTAGCATATGTTTTACCAGTCAGTATCAGTGAAACACCTCCTCCAAACTCATTATACTTCTTTCATCAGGGCTTAAATATCGAGTTTTCAGTAACATTATGTGCAACAGTAAAACTGCCAGAGAGTGTGTAAAATACTTAGCAATGTAAAGAAGCAATGATGCTGACTATGTACCCTTCTTCGAATGAAACTCTGCAGTATCCTGCTGATCCAATAATTCCATGTGTCAGCTATTGCTATAATCCATGACATGTGGTCATAATCTGAAATGCGTATATAATTCTTAATCCGGTACAGATCGATTGAAGCCTTTTGTCCAACTTGAAAGCCTGCCGCGCTACTTTTATTTTGACATGAGAGTTCATAACACACCATGACCACGGTTTTTATGCTCTGAAATTATACTCTTTTGGTAAGTCTGTCCATATGTGAATAAACGCCGTCTTACTGAAATTATTTTATGTTTCGGAAAAAATGAAATGAGCGTATGGCCTTGTTGGCCGGGAGGCCCCATGCGAGTGTGATCAGCTGCAAGTCCTTTTTAGTTGACGACACTTCGGCAACTTGTGGGTCAATGATGATGATGGACACACAGCACTCAGTCCTTTGCCGGGACTCGAACCCGGGGCCTCTGCGTGATATGCGGAAACGCTACCGCTACGCTACGGAGGCGACAAGGACTTCGGCAAACAGCAACGGAGTGCTAATGAGGGAATGTAGCTGTGAGAAAACTGAAATGAGAATCCTTACTGTGTAGACCTCTTTTATTTTCTGTTACACACAATTAAGTGGAAGGGCTGGAGGTGAGGGTGTAAGCGTAATACAACAGTTTTAGGCAAAATTTTATTGTAATAACCATCCAAACTTTTAAAACAACAGGAAATAATTGTTTTAAAACAATGTGTCAAAAAAACTTTACAGTGAAAGTTTAAATTAATGAGGTACCTTGACCAAGAAAAACTGTACAACCACAAGTGAATATAACACAAGCACTCATCCTATCACAATTACTGCAGTTCCTCATTCTTCTATCCTTGCTCAATGCAAACTGATACAAAAGAAAACACAACTATCAGAACTTGTCTCTGGACGGGACACGAAACTAACCACCTGAAGACAGTACATATGAATAGCATGCCAGCCAGGTTTTCGAACTCCCCCTCCCGCAGGGTTCTCTGAGCCACATAGAACAAGACCTCTGAGCGACCACCGTTCCAATCACCACAGCTCACTACAACTCAAAAAAGTTAATCATCAGTATTATCGAGTTGGTGCTCTGCCACTATTGACGTTGACGTCGTCAGGACGTCAAACCTTATCTTCAGTACTCTAGACTCTCAAACGTCGCTGATGTAGTGTTTGGTTTTCAGGCTGCTCACTATACAGATTGCCTAACAACGTGGTGCAGCAATTATTCCAGAATTCGAACAAAGAAACGTCGCCAAAGTGAGTCAAGCAATTTCGAAGTAGATGCCATAGCTGTAGCGAAGCAAATTAAGTAACTTAATAAACACAAGTCTTCCAATCCAGTTTGGATTAAGTTCCCTGCGCAATACGTTGATGAAATAGCTCCATTTTTAGCAGGCATACAAAACTGCTGGCTCGGCGAAAGATCTGTACATAAAAACAGGAAAGTTACACAGGTTACACAATAAATAAGAAAGGAAATAGAAGTCATATGCTTAATTATACACCCATTACACTGTCGTAGGTTTACAGTGGGATTTAGGATTTTGCAGCATAAAAGTATACTGCGTCCCAGCACGTCACGAAATACCGCCAGGTAAACAATCTATTGATGTATGGCACAAATTCAGAAATTATTGTTCTTTGAGACACTACTGGCTTTTCATTCACACGACGTAAGGAGTGTCAGTGACAGGGAAACTCAAGCTGATTGCATATTTTCATATTTCTAGAAGCCTTTTTGACATCGTACCTCAGAATCAATTCGTAGTAACTGATGGGAAGCCATTGATTGAAAGAGAATTGATATCTGGGGTTCCCCAAGGGCGTGTTATGGCCCCTCTGATGTTCTTAATCAGTCAAAATAAATTAGATTTTGCAAATGAAGCTGTCGTTTGCCATCTATTAAATTCACCAAAAGTTCAAAACTAACTGCGAGATAATTTAAATAAGATAGCCGAATGGTGCTAACAATTTAAGTTGATTCCAAACAATAAAAATTTTGAGATCCTTCATATGAGTACTAAAACAATCCGTTAAATTTCAGTTGCACGATAAATTAGACAATTTAATGACTGCAACTGGTCTCCATATAGGGAACATAATCGCTTCCAGTCAGTGGTGCACCAGCTTGCACAGTGCCTTGTTGGCAACTTGCGTCCACGCTTCGTGGGGTCTGCGCCACACACGAATACTACCATCAGCAGTTACCAACTGAAATCGCGACTCATCTCACCAGCTCACAGTTTTCCAGTGGTCTACGTCCAACTCATGTGGTCACGAGCCCAGGAAAGGTTCTGCAGGCGATGTCGTGCTGTTAGCAAAGTCACTCACGTCATTCGTCTGATGTCATAGCCCCTTAACTCCAGATGTCTTAACGGATATGTTCGTCGTACGTCCCACAATGACTGCAGCAGTTGTCTCAGGCAGTGCTGCTTGTCTGTTGCCACTGACAACTCTACTCAAACGCTGCTGCTCTCGGTCATTAAATGAAGGCCGTAGGGCACTGTGTTGTTCATGGTGAGAGGTAACGCCTGAAATCGGCACGCCTAACTGATTTCCGAAATGTCCCTTAGGTCTACCTCCAACCACCATTTTCCGTTCAGAGTCTGTTGATTCCTGCGTCGGAAGCCTTTTCATATGATTCACTCGAATGCAAATGACAGCTCCGCCAATGCACTGCCCTTTTATACCTTGTGTATACAATACTACCGCCATCTGTTTGAGTGCTTGTCGCTATCCCATAACTTTTATCACCACAGTGTATATTTAAATAGTTTATCCAGTGATGCCCCACATCGTCACACTTCAGGTTTTTCCATTACGCCAACCACACAGCGCGGGGGACGAGATTGGATATTTTGTTCAACCGGTATTTGTGGGCTACTATTTGGTGATTCTGTGTGAAAAGTTACTACTGTGCGGTAGTCTGAATTCCGAACTCAGTTCTCGTATTTTTTAGAACTGTCTGTTATCAATTGCGATATTGGAGAAAACTTCGTGGACAGAAGCCCCGATTTGTTCGGAGCTTCCCCATCTTCATTCGAACTAGGTAGATAGTGAAGACGTGACTTATTTTTTGTAATCATGTAGGCCTGACGAAACTCTCCGAAGTGCCTGATGCAGAAGCCACATTTCACATCTGAATGTCAGTGTTGGAATTTCCAGTGTCTTATACAGTTTGAGGCGCTTATATACGCTAATCTATTTTTTAAATTACAGACCAACTGTATTGCATGCAAATAAATTAAAATATTCTAGGTGCTTTCTCACCCAGGTGTCAGTCTGTACGCTAGTGCCATCTAGAACTGTCCTATGGAATGCCATTCTCCTAGTTTTATTTTCGATTTTCAGCTTCGTATTCAAGGCATTCTTTCTTTAAAAAAATTTGCTGATCGTTTATTGGCAGCAAATTAAGGTTTTGAGACTGGTTTGTTTAAAATATGTTACATGTTCGTGGAATGTTTTTAGCCATACGAAAATCTTATTTACTTACTCAAAAACTTTTTCTACAAAGGCATGGTTTTTGTATTTATTACAGTTGCAGTGCTCCTCATCTGCTTGCTGAATATTGTCCATGCGTAAGACGCTCCTCTTAAGCCCATATATCACTCTGTCTAAAGTACTTCCAAAAAGTGGTCTACAGCTGTTATGATTGCAATATTCTCGGAATGCGGTATTTGTAAGCTTTACTTTTCGCTAGTTACGTTTCCTGCATACTGGGAACCAATGTTACCTTAAGCAGCTAAAATTTTTGAAAGGAGTAATTTTTTTCTCACACATTTTGATAATCTGTAAATCCTAATGTTATGGCAGCTATGTTTGAAATATCTACATTTTGGCCAAATCAGGTATGTGATGTACAGCTTTTAAAGTCTTGTATCGAACTCTAAAGCGATTGCATAGCCAGAAGGTTAATTTGCTGAACGTTCTCTTGACCGTATTGCTGTAATGTTGGATCGAACACAACACGGCAAGGAAGGAATATAGACAGGGTCCAGAGTCCACAGATGGTGCAATAACATCAGCGGCAGCATTGCGCCTCCAGCAGCGTCGTCGGCTGGGTACACGGCGGGTGTTTGTTTACTGTGGCAGGCGGCCGGTTCTCGGTGCTGCCCTGGGGGGAGCTGCACGTCCGCGCGGCCAGCGACCGCGACGGCGCCGCCGGGCCCTACCGCTGTCGCACCACCGACCGGATCACGGGGCAGGACGCCCTCAGCGCCCCTGGCAGGTAGGCCCGCCCGCGACGCGCTCTGCCGCCGCTCGCAGCCCCTAGTGTGTAGGCCAGCCCGTGACGCGCCGCCATCCGACAAAGTAAGTCACACTGGCTCGGCATCTGTCCACTCATACGATCTGCGTTTTCTCTGACGGAATGCTGCATTTTCTTAGTAAGTGTTTGTCAGTTTGCCATCATTTTAAATTTCTTTGCACAATCTGAAACTTCATCAGAAATATATGTATTTTAACATTGTTGTATATCTTTATAGACGTCATTATTCCGATAATTGTTGTCGACAGTACAACAAAGATATATTCAATGCTTATACGTATGTATAACTTGTCTATAAATCATATATGAGAATGACAGTTTACCCTTATTATTAAACATGGATGTTTACACTTACAGGTCTAAAATAACTTATTTTTTACTTACTACGTCTGCATTTCGAGTAGTATCCCTCACGTTCAGGCAGAAGTGTTAAATATAAAGTTCCACACAGACTTAAGAAAACCACTAGTCCAAACAGCAAGCAGTTACTTGCACAATTCATGCGACAGACGTTTCGTATTGTCTCCTTCATCTAGTCACCCACTCACTCGGACATACCCGCATTCATGTCTTGATTTGAGTTCTGACCTTTGAAAAAAAATAAAAGAAAGAAAAAAAACATTTCATGTTTCACGCATTAGAAGAATAATTTCTCTGTATTATTAATAAAATTTTATGTTCGTGGCACATGAGGACATAATAATCCCAGTTCTAAGAATATTCGTTGTTTCTGCATAAGCCCAGTTATTTATTAACGTGGTTTAAATATCAGGATTCTAATTTTAGATGTCTGCCAGATGAATTTGTCTACATTTCTCTTACGTGGTACAGTCCAACAGCTGTGTGAAAATCGTCAGATCATCATTTTATAGTGCTATCCAGTGTGGATACAGCACACGTAAGTGCTTGTCACTATAGGCTGTAGGTACATTTTGTAAGCACTCTGTTATGAAGATCGTCTCTTATGTATGTCAGTTACAGCTTACCTGTCTGTTTCGCCAGCAGTTAAGTCTATGTGATCCTTCTTTTTGAAAGGCAACTACGTTTTTATTCCCAACCATATAATATCTGATTGTTTGCTTTTAATAAACTTCAAATCCAGGATTCAGTGTAGAATTAAGCAATATGTATCAACCCATTACAGTGGCCTAATGCTGCATCTCAGACAGGGAAGATCAAATCAGAATAACAATGGTTACAGAGACTTTCGTGCAGTCATACTTCACACACTCCATGTGGTAATGAAACAGGAAGACGTCTTCGTATATTCATATTTTTTTTAATTATTGGCAGAAGTGGATAGAAATATACTCACCCTGTACCCGATTCATGTCCTCTTACTGCGTGATGAACTTCTTCATATTTCTCTTAACAATTTATTAACGTTAGATTCTGGAAACAAACCGGTTAACCCGCTTCTTGGCTCATGGTGCAACCCACCCTGTACCCAATTCATGTCATCTTACTGCATGATGAACTTCGTCATATATCTCGTAACAATTTATTAACGTTAGACTCTGGAAACAAAACGTTTAACCCGCTTCTTGGTTCATGGTGCACGGTCCGACCTGCAAGTTACCTATCTAAAGGCAACAAAAATTTAATTTTCAATATTTCATGTAATTATTGACTAAATTTAAAAATGTAAGATGTTATAATCTACTCATCAATCTACGTTAAAGGTTTAACTCAATAAAATAAATATTACACTTAGAAACTATGCATATTTCTTGGGGCAGTGTGTATCACTATGTGCAAATAACCTCGAATATATTCATTCAGTATATGAGAATGAGATGACTTAGCGACTTCCAATAAACTTTGAACATAATTTAAAATCTTTGTCAACCTTTTTCTCGCTGATACAACCCACAAAATAATGAGAAGATAAAAGTTTCTTTCTTACTACATTTCTGCTGTTTATGGAGTTAAACTTGAGCATCCAACATTACTTTTTAAGTTTTTACTTCTTTATTACTAACTCTATTTGCAATACATTTTTCAGACACTATCCACATATAATACTGATTATATTTGCGAAATTACATTACTTTAAGATACATATTTCAGCAGATATGATGTCATAAACTTTGAGACGCGTGAAAATTTAGCGTTCACTTAAAGTGAGGTGGAAATTACACAGACTATACTCATCGAGTATTTGACAATAAGAGCATCTGGCGACTTTCAACAAACTTCTAACATAGTTCCAAACCTTTTCTGAAACTTAGCTCGCTTACATGCTTAACGTCAAGTGTGTAACACATTAACAAATTTGTAAAATAACGAGACATTTTAAGGTGCTTTTTATGCATAGTAGTTTGATTCCTTAGAGAATCAGGGGTTTAATAGGGCACTATATTCACAAATATTATCAAATTCTTATAAATGTTATACCTAGCCTGTTATCAGTATCCAAAAAACCAACTGCTTTAAATTGATCACAATATGAAGTAGCTGTTGCGTTACTTGTATTTTTTTTTTTTTTTTATTGAACAAGCAATCATACATATCTCTAACATAGGGCTACTGAAATAAAGATCCACGAATGAAACATAATATTCTCTAAATGTAAATTTATTTACACAAATTAAGTAATTGTATTATATGCGGTCAATGGGTTCATGTCAGCAACGACCAGTGCGAGGCAGTAACCACACATTCGTATGCAGCTAAGAATAACCATAATTATGCAACATTCTTCATAATTATGTAACTGACGATATTTCTGCCAGATGTCTTACTACAATCTAGTAAGGTACTGAAACTTGTAACGATGCACTCCTTTAATTTAGTCTAGACATTTCTACAACGATGGGTCATTAAGGAGCTCTTCACTGCTGACAGTATTCTGAGGGCACATTTTACATGCCACACACTGTGTGCAAGTAGAATGATCATACTAGCCTGGATGACAGTGGCTATACATTAGTAAACAATTTGTCTCTCGTGTGAAATTTATAAAGTATGTACCGACCTCTGCAATGGTATTTGTCCTCTCGCATGTGATTCTCACAATTTTAGGACTATGGAACGTTTATTGGCATGACTTGAAGTGAAATTTTCGTTTCGTAGCAGACGCACAAATTGGAAAACACGACGTTCAGTCTGCCAAAAAGACTACATGATGTATTATACACTCTTTTTATTTTATACATAATGGCATAATATCGCAAAAACCGGTTTCGGGAATTCGTGTCCCGTCTTCAGAGTCTTTGCTTTATATATCTTGTTACAGATTTACAATGCAGTATGCTGCTTTGTTAACGTGTTTTAAGAAAAAGAAACATAGTAGCTACATTCTACTACTATTGAGCCATTCATTTCGAAACAACGTGAAGATTGTACACTGACGGTTAAAAATTAGATGAAGTAAGTGGAAACTCTTACACGAATGCAAGAAACGCACAAATGTTTAACGGCAGTGAACTGGTTGCAATTTCTGAAATACATTTAAATGGCGTCGAGGATCTCTATCCATGCTTCAAAAAATTAAAACAAAAACGCTTTAAGCGTAGAAACAATGAATCTCCTGTGTGGGGTGTTTTTAGAATTGCACGCAGAGTAGAAATTATTTGAAAGGAGATAGTTTCCATTAGGCTTAATGCACATAGCGCCATTCAAAGTAATGAGATGGTAGAAAATCTAGTAAAACGAGCAGCGCGTGGAGATCAAGAGCGTGATAACAAAATCACGACACTTGATTTTACATCACACTTAAAGCAGAAACTGGAAGAAAAATGATCAGAAGAACTGCAAACGCATAATCTGAAGAAACGACAGCAACAATACAGTTACGTGTTCCAGACGTTTTCCTAAAATTATCCCTAAACAGGAGGCTAAACATGACTACTGTAAAAATCGCTTATTCCCGGTAGCCTGTTACGAGCAATAAGGTACAAATCCTCAAGTGTAAAAAAAAATCCCAACGTAAATCAGTAAATGAATAATAACTTTCGTGAGCTTTGATTACTTATTTTGAACATGCTGAATAACACTGTTCATTCCTAGAGACATAAATGTTTACAGGTCAATATATGAATTTCGAACGCAACAATTCATTTCACTGAAATGACTTCCACGTTTCTAAGCGGTTAAAATGGTCATCCGGATCTAGTTGCATGTTGTCTGTCTAATGACTTCCAGGGTCAGCAAAACTTTGATTTTCTGTATAATTATTGATCCATTAATGCCGTTATAATCTATTTACTGATAGGTATAATCTTACAGTTAAGGTTTAACAAGAAAAGTCTATCATTAAGGCCAGTCTGGAGGCAGCGTTAATTGACAGAGCCTTAATTACGCAGATTATATTCGTCCAGTACTTGTTCTACGTGATACCCGCCAAGTGATACTTACTAAGAAAAGTTTATACCTTACTACGTTTTCGCAGTTCATGCAGTAAAACTTCAGCATAAGTCTTGATATCTTAATTTGTTAATTCTTTGCTTCGAACTCTACTAGCGACACATTTTTCGTAAGTATCCACATAAACCACTGAATGTACCTGCCAAATCATATAACTGTACGACACATAGCTAAGGAGATATGAAGTCATAAAAATTTGGATTAATGAAAAACCAACCTAATTAAATTCTTCTTTTAACTGTGCATCACACTACATCTCGCAGAATTCCATTTGTAAATGTCACGGTAGTGAACTCGTGTTTGCGGAGAATGGCGTAACACATACAAAGAAAACAGACGATGTTTCTTAAAATCTTGAAATGGGTTTTCGAATTCGTGTTCAAGTCAGCTATCAAAGAAGTGTATTTAATCGCTACCGCCTGTGTGACCTCAGATTGCTTTGACAGTATAAACAAATTTGTACAGTTTTTTGTTCGTAACTGTTTTTCCCAAAGCCCACATTTCATTTGGAATGCGGGATGATAATCATCATCATGACATTAATAGGCTGATCTTTTCTTGGAGTCGAGTATTAACATCATTTAGGTGGCTAGTAATATCGACCAAGAACACAGAATCGGAAAGCTATTCTTTATCTTCGATCTGCGGGAGTCTCTTTGACTTGCTTTCATAGAATGCTTCTTGCTTCAAGTCAAACACATAGTCGTCTTACTTTTGTATAGTGCGAAATGTTGTATATAAAATAAATTCTTGGAACTGACACACAAATTCTCTTGATGGCTAATACGATGAAGGTTAAGTATCGACGTATTGCCAAGTTTGCGGGCCTCTTTTACAATCAACTGAAGTAAACCTTCGTATTTTCCAGCCACTGCTGGAACTCCGGAACTCCATCCATTGTTAGCCACGATAGTTTTTCAAGTTCTAATGACAAACGACTTAATGTCAATCTAACTGCTTCCAACAAATCTCTTGGTTTCGCGGTATTCGTAAGTGGACACAGTGCAGCAAATACTTCTGTTTTGTTAAAATGGGCATCAATACCTTGGGTGACATCAGCCATATCTGTACATTCATCCAAAGGTAGAGAATAAATCGTCCACACGTGTAGTAATAATTTGGCTAAATATATTTATTTCTGAGAAATGCTTACTCCCTCCTGTACACACAATCACGACGACGGTTTCTAAACATGCCTAACATTCTTGCCATTTAGCCATCAGAATACGGCTTTGATACTTTTGCCAGTATCAGGGCTTCTGCATAACTCGCTTTCACATAGCATGTTGATTCTGAATGCGCCCTTGTAAATATCTGATGGTCTTGTAGATATTGTGCCTTGTGCTCATCGAACATAATTGCTTATTTAGTCTCGTAATGCCGTTTGATGTTATATTCTTATGAAGCCAAGACAGATTCATTGCGTATCAAATACATGGGCTTTGTTTCCACAAAGACATAGTTCGGATACATGAAATTCAGAATCGAATATCATTTACCTAAAGTAGTTCGACGCAGCTCTCAAAAATTCCCTCCTTTAAAGTTCCCCGAAGTTGGTTAACATCGTAAAGCAAGTTGACCGTTTTGATGGGCTGCGTGGCTCTTCGGTAAGATGCTCAGCTGCCACAAGGGTGGCCTTCGATTCCCAGGTCTGGTAAATTTTTAAACAAAAGTTCATGTTCCACGGGCATTTCCGAGAAGCGTGGATTATATGATGACGGACTAACACTTAATTTGAAATGTTTTTCATTTTTTTAAATAAACTTGTATAATAGGATAGGTGATTAGGGAGTTACACTAATGGCCATTAAAATTGTTACACCAAGAAGAAATGCAGATGATAAACGACAAAAATGTATAACACTAGAACTGTCATCTGATTACATTTTCACGCAATTTGGGTGCATATATCCTGAGAAATCAGTACCCAGAACAACCACCTCTGGCCCTAATAACGGCCTTGATACGACTGGGCATTGAGTCAGACAGAGCTTGGATGGCGTGTACAAGTACAGCAGCCCATGCAACTTCAACACGATACCACAGTTCAACAAGAGTAGTGACTGGCGTATTGTAACGAGCCAGTTGCTCGGCCACCATTGACCAGACGTTTCAGTTGGTGAGAGATCTGGAGAATGTGCTGGCCATGGGCAGCAGTCGAACATTTTCTGTATCTAGAAAGGTCCATACAGGACCTGCAACATGCGGTCGTGCATTATCCTGCTGAAACGTAGGGTTTCGCAGGAATCGAATGACGGCTAGAGCCACGGGTCGTAAAACATTTTAAATGTAACGTCCACTGTTCAAATTGCCATCAATGCGATCAAGAGGGGACCGAGGTGTGTAACCAATGGCACCCCATACCATCACGCCGGGTGATACGCCAGAATGGCGATGACGAATACACGCTTCCAATGTACTCTTTTCAACTATCCACTCTCTCGTCTGTGTTTAACAGTGGAATGCCTGTTGAGGTCTTAATGTTACCACCCTTGCTTTTAATTTTAGCGGAGGTTGCTTTGACAGTTTTGCATGCTGAAGGTAGTCCTTCCGACAGTCATTTCTTTTTCTATTTCTTCACATTTTTCATGCAGCAATTTCGTCTTAGCTTTCCTGCACTTCCTGTTTATTTCATTCCACAGCGACTTGTATTTCTGCATTCCTGAATTTGCCTGGATATTTTTCTACTTCCTTCTTTCATCAAACAATTGAAGTGTTGCTCCTGATGCCCATGGTTGCCTTGCTATTATCTTCCTTGTATCTCTGTTTTTCTTCCAACTTCTGTGATTGCCCTTTTTAGAGATGCCCTCTCCTCTTCAACTGTACTAACTACTGTACTATTCCTTATTGTTGTATCTATAGCCTTAGAGAACTTCAAGTGTGTCTCCACATCCCTTAATACTTTCGTATCGAACTTCTTTGCCTACTGATTCTTCTTTACTAACCTCTTAAACTTCAACCTACTCTTCATCACTACTACGTTGTGATCTGAGTCTATATCTGCTCCTGGGTGCGCCTTACAATCCAGAATCTGATCCCGGAATCTCTGTCAGGCCATGATGTAATCTAACTGAAAGCTTCCCATACCACCCGGCCTCTTCCAAGTATATCTCCTCCTTTTGTGAATCTTGAACTGAGTATTCGCTATTACTAGCTGAAGTTTATTACAGAACTCAGTTAGTCTTCCTCCTCAAATTCTCCTGTAACCATGTCTTCTACTCCTTCCCCTATAACTGCATTCCAGTCCCCCATGACTATTAGATTTTCATATCCCTTTACATACTGCATTACCCTTCCAGTATCCTCGTACACTTTGTCTATCTCTTCCTCTTCAGCTTGCAACGTCGGCATGTATACCTGAACTATCATTGTCAGTTTAGGTTTGTTGTCGATTCAGATAAGAACAACACTATCACTGAACTTTTCAAGGTGATTGTAGAATGAAGGCTTTCACGACCGGTTGACATGGCTGTTGATATACTTTCCGGGATGTGAGGTCGTGGTCCAAGAACTTTTTCTGCTCCTTACGTTTCGTAGAAGGACTGACAGTCGGCAAGACTCAGCGGAGCAGCGCCTCTGAGGAAGTCCAGCGCAGTCCTGGACGAAACGTAAGGAGCAGAAAAAGTCCTTGGACCACGACCTCACATCCCGGAAAGTTTTTCAAGGTGACACACTCTCTGCCCTACGTTCCTATTAATAACGAATCCTACTCCCGTTATACCATTTTCTGTTGCAGTTGATATTACTCTATACTCATCTGACTACAAATCCTTGCCTTCTTTCTACTTCACTTCACTGACTCATATTATATATAAATTGAGCCTTTGCATTTCCCTTTTCAAATTTTCTAGATTCCCTACCACAGTCAAGCTTCTGCCATTCCACGCCCCGACTCATGAAACGGCATGCTTTCGTTGCGTGTTCAGTCTTTTTTTTTTCTTTTTTCTCCTTGGGAGTCCCCTCCCGGAGATCCGAATTGAGGACTATTCCGGAATCTTTTTCAAGTGGAGAGATCATCATGTCATTTTCTCAGTTCACATTTCCTCTGGAAACACGTTATGCTTCTTTAACGCAGTGGTTTCCATTGTCTTCTGCATCCCCATGCTGTTGATCATATCTGAAGAAGTCTACTGTTATCAAACACATGCATTAATTTGAGGAAGAAATTTCTGAAAATATACTTGTGGAGCACAGCATTACATCGTAGCGAATCATGAACTGTGGGAAAACCAGTAAATAAGAGAACTGAATAGTCTGAAATGTGGTACAACAAAAGAACGCTGAAAGTTGGGTTAATTGATGAGATATGGATTGAGGAGGTTCTCCACAGACTAAGCGAAGAAAGGAACATACACTCCTGGAAATGGAAAAAAGAACACATTGACACTGGTGTGTCACACCCACCACACTTGCTCTGGACACTGCGAGAGGGCTGTACAAGCAATGATCACACGCACGGCACAGCGGACACACCAGGAACCACGGTGTTGGCCGTCGAATGGCGCTAGCTGCGCAGCATTTCTGCACCGCCGCCGTCAGTGTCAGCCAGTTTGCCGTGGCATACGGAGCTCCATCGCAGTCTTTAACACTGGTAGCATGCCGCGACAGCGTGGACGTGAACCGTATGTCCAGTTGACGGACTTTGAGCGAGGGCGTATAATGGGCATGCGGGAGGCGGGTGGACGTACCGCCGAATTGCTCAACACGTCTCCACAGTACATCGATGTTGTCGCCAGTGGTCGGCGGAAGGTGCACGTGCCCGTCGACCTGGGACCGGACCGCAGCGACGCACGGATGCACGCCAAGACCGTAGGATCCTACGCAGTGCCGTAGGGGACCGCACCGCCACTTCCCAGCAAATTAGGGACACTGTTGCTCCTGGGGTATCGGCGAGGACCATTCGCAACCGTCTCCATGAAGCTGGGCTACGGTCCCGCACACCGTTAGGCTGTCTTCCGCTCACGCCCCAACATCGTGCAGCCCGCCTCCAGTGGTGTCGCGACAGGCGTGAATGGAGGGACGAATGGAGACGTGTCGTCTTCAGCGATGAGAGTCGCTTCTGCCTTGGTGCCAATGATGGTCGTATGCGTGTTTGGCGCCGTGCAGAGCGCCACAATCAGGACTGCATACGACCGAGACACACAGGGCCAACACCCGGCATCATGGTGAGGGGAGCGATCTCCTACACTGGCCGTACACCTCTGGTGATCGTCGAGGGGACACTGAATAGTGCACGGTACATCCAAACCGTCATCGAACCCATCGTTCTACCATTCCTAGACCGGCAAGGGAACTTGCTGTTCCAACAGGACAATGCACGTCCGCATGTATCCTGTGCCACCAAACGTGCTCTAGAAGGTGTATGTCAACTACCCTGGCCAGCAAGATCTCCGGATCTGTCCCCATTGAGCATGTTTGGGACTGGATGAAGCGTCGTCTCACGCGGTCTGCACGTCCAGCACGAACGCTGGTCCAACTGAGGCGCCAGGTGGAAATGGCATGGCAAGCCGTTCCACAGGACTACATCCAGCATCTCTACGATCGTCTCCATGGGAGAATAGCAGCCTGCATTGCTGCGAAAGGTGGATATACACTGCACTAGTGCCGACATTGTGCATGCTCTGTTGCCTGTGTCTATGTGCCTGTGGTTCTGTCAGTGTGATCATGTGACTTATCTGACCCCAGGAATGTATCAATAAAGTTTCCCCTTCCTGGGACAATGAATTCACGGTGTTCTTATTTCAATTTCCGGGAGTGTATGAAAAACACTGACAAGGAAATGGGAGATGTTGATAGGACCTGTGTTAAGACACCAGGGAAACTTTCGCGTTACGAAAGGGATCTATAAAAACAGGATTTATTTATTTGCAATAACGAATATCTATGATCTGCATGCTTTGCTAACCTTACGGTGTGCTTCTAAGGAGAGGTTCTCCATTAGTTTATAAACAGTGTAGATTTAAAGCATAAGGCGGTGACACATCGATGGGCGTCCAATGCGAAAACGCGAGACCGCTACGGTCGCAGGTTCGAATCCTGCCTCGGGCATGGATGTGTGTGATGTCCTTAGGTTAGTTATGTTTAAGTAGTTCTAAGTTCTAGGGGACTGATGAGCACAGATGTTAAGTCCAATAGTGCTCAGAGCCATTTGAGCCATCCAGTGCGGAAAACATTCAAAAACTGAAGGTTGGTCAGCGATAAGAAGAGTTATGTTCGTGTTGTGTTGTGGCAGAAGGGCGGAACGGTCAACATCTTATCTGCTGTAATATGAAGGATGTGTGTCCTAAGGTAGGGTGGCCTGTAGTGGATTCGGATAATTGAGGAAATCTTCGGAAAAAAAGTATATCCCAAGGAATCAACCCTGACGTTAAGTATTTACGTATGTCCAGTCTTCGAAAAAAGCAATAATCCAAGGAGGACGCAGGTCCTGCACAGGGACTGCAGGAAAAAAAAAATTCTGTTTATGCACGGTACAGGGGACACGCGAAATTGCGGAGTTCTACATCATTTGTGGTATATCGACAGTAACAGATTCGGTGCACCTACGACCAACGTCCAGAGAACCAGCTGCTCAAACAAATATGTGGTTTTATGAGCTAAGGTCTCTCTTACCCACCCTCCCCTGACGTGGGGCTAAGTGGCCAATCATGCGCGAGGGATCTCCGAGAGCACCACAGAAGTACTTGATTTGGGCCTGGGAGTGTCCTGTGTCACTGTGAGGGACCGTTACTTGCCTTTTTTTTTTGTACAAACAGCATTAACATTTATTTCGAGAGGGCGGTGCTGACTGTTGTAGCTTCTCCTTGCTGGAATGGCGAACCTCCTGTTTTCAATTCCTTTGTTCAGCGCTCCCAAGTCTAGACTGGAAGACTGTTACTTTGAGTTCGCACGAGTGAAAGCAGGTAACCAAGTGCTTACAGCACGTCTGATGCGACTGTGTCGCGCGTTGCCTCGACGTCGCTGACAGAGGTTCAACGTTTAAGGTAACTGCTGTCTTCAGTTGCGGTAGGCGGGAGAGCCAGCCGGGCCGTTCCGGGTGGGAGATTGCACACATCCATGCCCGAGGCAGGATTCGAACCTGCGACCGTAGCGGTCGCACGGTTTCAGACTGTAGCAGCTACTCCGGCCGGCCTGTGAGATTACACTCACAAGGAAACATCACCAACTGTATTTCATATTTTGAGAAGAAAAAAAGCACACTTGCAAGATATCAATCGCACCAGTCGATGCCGTGTGAAAATTCAGGCCACAATTCGAATTTTACGCAGTTATGACCTCCTGAAAGTCCGGCTTTTTAAACTTTCGCGCGCATCGGTTATTCGTCACTTGCTCCCCCCACTGCAGCCGCCCAATGCCCGAGCGTGTAGTATTGTACGATACAGTGAGCTAGAGATTAGTGAAAGACTGGTTTGACTCTGGTAACACGCTTTGTTCATTTTGTCAAAACTGCGCGATTTCTAACACGTAAATGGTGCGAGAGCTCACTCTGCTTCGAACTACTTTATGTCGGGATTCACAAACGTAATGTACATTAATGAAACGCGTACGTCATTAAAGAAGTGGCGTAGCGTTATTTATCAATTACGTCTATGTTGTGCGTTATTTTCTTTAAATTTTAAAAATGGTTCAAATGGCTCTGAGCACTATGGGACTTAACATCTGAGGTCATCAACCCCCCCTAGAACTTAGAACTACTTAAACTTAACTAACCGAAGGACATCACACACATCCATGCCCGAGGCAGGATTTTTTTTTGTTAAAATTATTCTCGGAACAGCGCGAACGCAATCCCGATTACCAAAAATTATGCGCCCAAGTTACGCGCATTTTTTTGCATTTATTTATGAACATAATAGCATCACAACAATACATGTACAGAAAAATGTAACTGTGAATAGCTGGACAATGTTTCACATAATCGATACACTTTAAGAACAGAACTAAATACAACTGACATTTGTGACAAGTTATTTACAGAAAGCTTTTAGTAACAATTCTAAACAAAAGTCTGTATATGTTGTAAAATGTATAAAAATGTAAGTAAGTGCATCAGGTAATAAACTAATGGAAAACGGAAAACCCAAATGAGGAAAGAGAAACAAAAGGGACACTTCTAGCGATAGTATTCACTGTAAGTGAAGGGTCCTCTGCTATCCGTACGATAACGCAACTGATAAAGTATCTGCGAAATGTTCGCGGTACTAACGGTGCAAACGTTGATGACATTCCCACAGGTAGGCTATGTACTGCACGGCGTCACTGAGCTCGAACCTGCAATCGTAGCAGTCGCGCCGTTCCGGACTGAAGCGACTAGAAGCAGTGGGCCACAGAGGTCGGCTTCAGATTTTAAAAGCGTCACTCTTAACGTGAAGCACATTTGTAAGGGATGCGCTATTCTTCAACGTGATGACATGATTAAATTGTAAATTGGAAATCAGTAACTTCATATCATAATAATTCTTCAGCCACTTAGGTTTATTCATTTTGATTTTGTCTCGTATATATTTTTGCTGAATTTCAACACAATATTGAACATACTTCAAAATTTGATTGCAACATTCATTTCGATGGTAACCGGTTCGGTCAGTATTTGATCATCCTCAGGCCTTCATACTGAAGTACGAACACAGAAGGGATTTAGAGGCATCTCTGATAATAGCAGTAACATATAAAATACATTATATATAACAAAAGGAGGAATTATGATGGTAGGTGGTGGTGGTGAATTGAGAGGTTGATGTGACTCCACAAACATTGAAGAACGTATACGAGCACGAGTTTGAGATACTACATAGTCACATTACTTACTGTTTCTCATTAAATAACATGTGTTCTGGAACAATATTTTAAAACATGTTGTACAGATGTGTCTACCTCCCCATCCTCTTCCCTCCCGTTCAACGTTTCGCAAATAGGAGGGCTCTGGTTGTCACTCCAAACTGCGGTATTTCACACACGGGCATCTGGCAGTAGTGCGGAGGTAGTGACAACCAACCGGTGAGCGCGAAAGTTGAAAAGATATACTTCAAGAAGGCTGTAATTGCGTACTATCAGACTTGTGGGCCAGATTTAAGCGCGGTATCGTTTGCTGGAACTGACATCTTGCTACTGTTACGGTAAACAAACGAAAAGAAAAGCTGACAAATGGATCAGGAAAAACACAGGTGTCGAAGACTTAGTTCAGGTTGCAATGATAATGACGTGCTGTGAGAGATGTAGCTGGACAAATAACCGGTAGATTAACTGATAAAATTCTTTGCTGGATTAGAACCGATACGCAAACACTGAGACGATGCCATAATGAAACACAGGCAGACGACATCAGAAAACATGAAGGCGCCATGTAGTTGAAGGTCGTTGGAATTCATAAGGAGGAGACTTACCGGCAGCAGTGGATGCCAAATGGCTGCTGATGGTGGTGTTTGTTTTATTGCTGTTCCGGCGTAACATCAAGCGCCGGCACGTCGGCCTGGAACGTAACAGAAGGCTGTGAGACGATGTCAGCCAACAGCACGCTGACTAGGATGGCATCACGACAGGAGCAGCTCCTATACGATTATTACCGCCGCTCCGCCTAACCGGGGCCAGGGTGGAAGAGCCGCACTAGAAGACGAGACGTAATCCAAACGATTTAGCCGTGGTTGGTGATCTACACTACTGGCCATTAAAGTTGCTGCACCAAGAACAACTGCAGATGATAAACGGGTATTATTGGACAAATATATTATGCTACAACTGACATGTGATTACATTTTCATGCAATTTCGGTACATAGATCCTGAGAAATCAGGATCCAGAACAACCACCTCTGGCCCTAATAACGGCCTTGATACGCCTGGGCATTGAGTCAAACTGAGCTTGGATGGCGTGTACAGGTACAGCTGCCCGTTGAGCTTCAACACGATACCACAGTTCGTCAAGAGTAGAGACTGGCGTATTGTGACGAGCCACTTGCTCGGCCACCATTGAGTATACGTTGGTGAGAGATCTGGAGAATGTGCTGGCCAGGGCAGCAGTCGAACATTTTCTGTATCCAGAAAGGCCCGTACAGGACCTGCAACATGCATTATCCTGCTGAAATGTAGGGTTTCGCAGGGATCGAATGAAGGGTAGAGCCACGGGTCGTAATACATCTGAAATGTAGCGTTCACTGTTCAAAGTGCCGTCAATGCGAACAACAGGTGACCGAGACGTGTAACCAATGGCACCCCATACCATCACGCCGGGTGATACGCCAGTATGGCGATGACGAATACACGCTTCCAATGTGCGTTCACCGCCATGTCGCCAAACACGGATGCGACCATCATGATGCTGTAAACAGAACCTGGATTCATCCGAAAAAATGACTTTTGCCATTCGAGCACCCAGGTTCGTCGTCGAGTGCACCATCGCAAGCGATCCTGTCTGTGATGTAGCGTCAAGGGTAACCGCAGCCACGGTCTCCGAGCTGATAGCCGATGCTGCTGCAAACGTCGTCAGTCTGTTCGTGTAGATGGTTGTTCTCTTGCAAACGTCCCCATCTGTTGACTCAGGGATCGAGACGTGACTGCACGATCCGTTACAGCCATGCGGATAGGATGCCCGTCATCTCGACTGCTACTGATACGAGGCCGTTGGGATCCAGCACGGCGTTCCGTATTACCCTCCTGAACCCACCGATTCCATGTTCTGCTAACAGTCATTGGATCTCGAGCAACGCGAGCAGCAGTGTCGCGGTACGATAAATCGCAATCGTGATAGACTACAGTCCGACCTTTATCAAAGTCGGAAACGTGATGGTACGCATTTCTCCTCCTCACACGAGGCATCACAACAACGTTTCATCAGGCAACGCCGGTCAACTGCTGTTTGTATATGAGAAATCGGTTGGAAACTTTCCTCATTTCAGCACGTTTTAGGTGTCTCCACCGGCGCCAATATTGTGTGAATGTTCTGAAAAGCTAATCATTTGCTTATCACAGCATGTTCTTCCTCTCGGTTAAATTTCGCGTCTGTAGCACGTCATCTTCGTGGTGTAGCAATTTTAATGGCCAGTAGTGTATATTAATTGCTTGCATGCAAATTGTGTATATCGAAGGACATTGATTATTTGCATATCGTCTCTTGCTTGAGACGCTTCTTTGTGGAAAGTATTGTCAATTTAATTTATTGTAATAAACTCCATTTGTGGTGTCCTGCGCACTTGTCTCTTATAGGTTGCTTAAAGTATGCTGCTTTCTCGGATAGCTAATCAATGATCCCGATGTAGATTTCCAATTAAATTCATACCTCTCTCTTAATAACTGAGATTCGTGTCTGCATCGTATCATGTTGATCTGCGGGAAACAGATGTTCTCTCTGAAAGGCTGTCAGGGGTGTCGCGTGCAACACCATGCACTATCAGACCAAACGAATCTGCGTGTAATGCCACGAGAGGCGTTCGCCTCAAGAGGAGGCAGGGAGTGTTTTGTTCGTAGTAGAGAAGTGGTGACAGCAGTACTGGTCTGTCAGAAAAGCTCAATGGCTTCGGACGTGGACTACTCACTGGATGTCCCCTGAGCTAAAAATCTATCGGGGACACTTCAACCCATTTAAAGTTGCGAACGACGACTGTTGGTGGCGAATTTATGAATTGTAAATGTGGAGGAACGTTAGTAGCTGAACCAAGACCAGACCATCTACCGACTGTATAGGTGAACTGAAGCACCAAAGCAACTGGTATAGGTATGCATATTCAGAGATACGTAAACAGGCAGGATACGGCGCTGTGGTCGGCGTTGCCTGTATAAGAGAAGAAGTGTATAGCGCAGTTTTTAGATCGGTTACTGCCTGTACAATAGCAGGTTATCAAGATTTAAGTGACTTCGAACGTGGTGTTATAGTCGGCGCACAAGCGATCAGACACAGAATCTCCGAGGTAGCGGTGTAGTGGGGATTTTCCCGTTCGACCTTTTCACGAGTGTTCCGTGAATAGCAGGAATGCGGTGAAACATCAAATATCCGACATGACTGCTACCGGAAAAATCCTGCATGAACGGGACCAACGACGATTGAAGAGAATCGTTCAACGTGACAGAAGTGCAACTCTTCCGCAAATTGCTGCAGATTTCAATCTGGGCCATCAACAAATGTCAGCGTGCGAACTATTCAACGAAACATCATCGATATCGGCATTCGGAGCACGACGCAAAAAGCTTTACGCCTGGGCCCGTCAACACCGACATTGGACTGTTGATGACTGGAAACGCGTTGCCCGGTCGGACGAGTCTCATTTCAAATTGTATCGAGCGGATGGACGTGTACGGGTATCGTGACAACCTCATGAATCCATGGACCCCCATGTCAGCAGGGGACTGTTCAAGTTGGTGAAGGGTCTGTAACGGTGTGTGGCGTATGCAGTTCCAGTGATATGGGACCCCTGATACGTCTCGATAAGACTGACAGGTGACACGTATGTAAGCATCCTGTCCGATCACCTGCAGCCATTCGTGTCCATTGTGCATTGCGACGAGCTTGGGCAACTCTAACAGGACAATGCGACACCTCAGACGTCCAGAATCACTACAGAGTGGCTCCAGGAACACACCTCTGAGTTTAAACACTTCCGGTGGCCACCAAACACCACAGACATGAACATTATTGGGCATATCTGGAATGCCTTGCAACGTGCTGTTGAGAAGAGATCTCCACTCCCTCGTATCTTACGGATTTATGGACAGCCCTGCAGGTTTCATGGTGTTATTTCCCTCCAGCACTACTTCAGACATTAGTCGAGTCAATGCTACGTCGTGCTGCGGCACTTCTGCATGCTCGCGGAGGCCCTTCACCATATTAGATAGTACTAATTTCTTTGACTCTTCAGTGTAGTACGCTGACTGTTCGTAGGGACTTAAAAAGGATAGTTTGCAACGGTATTGCAGGTCTTCATAAGCCCCACATTACTACAGTCACTTCTAAGCGACGCATCTCGACAGTGGATGACTGGAAATTAGTGATTTGGAGTGACGCAGAACGCTGCGGCAAAACGATGGCAGGGTTTGGTTTGGGTGAATGCCAGGAGAACGTTTACTTGCCATCTTCTGTAGTGGCAACGGTGAAGTACGGCAGAGTTGTGGTTACACTGTGGGGACCTTTACATCTACATGTATACTTTGCAAATCACTCTTAAGTGCGGAGCAGAGGGTTCATCGAAAAACCTTCACAATTATTTTCTGTTATTCCACTCTGGAGCACCACGCGGAAAAAACAAAGACTGTCTGTGTGTCCGTGTGAGTCTCCCTTATTTTGCTATGATTATCGTTTCTCGCTTTGTAGGCAGGCGTCAACAGAATATTTTCACATTCGGAGGAGAATATTGATGTTTGAAATTTCGTGAGAAGATACCACAGCAACGAGAAACGGCTTTGGTTCAATAAAGTACACCCCAAATCATGTATCATGTCCGTGACATTCTGTTCCCTATTTCTCGGTAGTAAAAAACGTGCTGCCCTTCTTTGAACTCTCTCGATGTATTCCGCTAATTCTATCTGGTAATGATCGCAGGCGGCGCAGCAATTCTCGAAAAGATAACGGACGAGCATAGAGTAGGCAGTCTCTTTGGTGGAATTGTTGCGTTTTCTACGTATTCTTCCAATAAAACACAGTCTCGGGTTCGCCTTCCACATTTTCTGTGTTCTTTCCAATTCAAGATGTTCGTAATTGTAATTCCTAGGTATTTAATTACATTTACGGCCTTTAGATTTGATTTATCGTGTAACCGCAATTTAAGGAACTCCTTTTAGCACTCACGTGGATGACCTCTCACTTTTCATTACTTAGGGGAAACTGCCAATTTTCGCACGGTGCAGACAGATATCTTTTCTAAATCATTTTGCAATTCGTTTGGATCTGTGGGTGACTTTACACGACGATAAGCTACAGCATCATCTGCAAACAACATAAGATGTCTGTTGATATTGTCTCCTAAATCATTAAAGCAGAGGGTCTATAATATTAACTTGGGGATCGCAAGAAATCACTTTTGTTTCACTCGATGACTTCGGGTCTGTTACTACGAACTGTGACCTATCTGACAGGAAATCACGAATCCAGTCGCATAACTGAGGCGATATGCCAGAAGCACGCAATTTGATTACAAGCCGCTTGTGATGTACAGAGTCCAAAACCTTCTGGAAATATAGAAATACCCAATCAATTTGAACTCTGTTGTCGATAGCACTCAGCTCCTCGTGTGGGTAAAGAGCTAGTTGTGTTTCAGAAGAACGGTGTTTTCTACATCCGTGTTGGCTATGTGTCAATAGAGCGTTTCCTTGGAGGTAAGTCATAATGTTCGAACACAGTATATGTTCCAAAATCTCGCTCCATATCGACGTTAATCATATGGACCTGTAAATTGAGTGGATTACACAGATTTTTTTTCTTCTTTTTATTACTGGTGTGATCTGTGCAGATTTCATGGTTAAGCTGTGGATGCCCTTATTGCGCTAAAGAGATTAAGTGCGGAAGGATGTGAAAATACTTTACAGCATCGTGTACAGTAGATGAACAGTTCGGAAACGGCGAATGTTTGTATTTGCCTGACAATGCAACCTGTCATGAGGCAACTGCTGTCACTACGTTTACATGTGACACGTCTTCCGAAAAGGAAGAACCGAATTTGGGAAACCCATTTTTCGCTGTCCTGTTTACATGGTAATGTCTCAAGCGGTTTTGCTAGCCCAGTTAAATATGGAGCTTGAAAAAACAGCTGCTACCGTTTCTGATTTAGTCAGGACAGTCGCTATTTCTATTCAGTTAGACGAGGTGTAAACAGCTTCAGTCTAATGTTTCAACTCATCTTTCATTCTACAAAAAAAGTCACCCCATCCGTATTAGGCGAAAATTTTTGAAAATAAGACGAAACCTGATAGCCCAAGCACGTTTCAAAGCCGATGGCGTTTACATGGGAGCGAAAATCAATTGCCGAATAGGGAAACCGGCAACTAGAAGCGGATTTGCAGAATCGATTTCGAAGTGTTTACATGATCACTCAGAAGCGGTATTGGGAAATCGATTTACGAAATCCGATTTTGAGAGCCCCGTGTAAACGGGCTGTGTGAGACAGTGGCTTGTGGACAACAACATTCTTGTATTTGGTTTTCCTGCCCAGTGTCCCGACCTGAACCCAATGAAATATAATTGACATGAGTTAGAACGTGGACGTCTCTACAGAAGCCAGCGCACAGCATCAGTGCCTTCTGTGCTTTCGGCTGTTGAGGAATAATGGGCTGCCATTCCTCCAGGACTCTCAGGCCCGTCGTTGAAAGTGATCTCATTTCGAGCCGGCATTATAGCGAAGGGTGGATAAACCTGATATTAATATCCACTAATGGCTGTCCGGATGCTTTTGACGGATAGTGTATTATCAACATGCCCACGCCGTCCAGAACTCGCTTCGTATTTCGGTTCCCGCCACGTAGACGGAAAATGGAGCAGGCTGCAGATTAAAACACACGCAGCTTTTATGTACCCGGAGCTCGACAAACATTAGCAGGGCAAACGGCTATTTCCGAAGGCAAACACCAGCGGAAGATCCGTGGGAGCGGCTTCCTCCCGCGCCAAGCTCTGTTGAGGTTGTGAGGCACGCGCCGCTGTGCGAAAACTTGCTACGCGTCGCAACTCTGAGATGAGGAGCGGTTCTCTACGTGCATTGTTTACGTTCTCCGCACCGAGACGACATCGCATCGGTTTCCACTCGCTCGTACACAATCGTTACAATTACTTCGAATACGGAAATGACGCTTCCCAAAAATTTCAACATCCAGGAAGAATGATGCGAAAAAAAGCTCGTATGGTGTGTTGAGCACTGTAGCAGCACATTATCATTACAGCCACATGACTTATAAATAGTCCACCCCCGGTAGCTGAGTGGTCAGCGCGGCAGACTGTCAATCCGAAGGGCCCGGGTTCGATTCCCGGCTGGGTCGGAGATTTTCTCCGCTCAGGGACTGGGTGTTGTGTTGTCCTAATCGTCATCATTTCATCTCCATCGACGCGCAAGTCGCCGAAGTGGCGTCAAATCGAAGGACTTGCACCAGGCGAACGGTCTACGCGACGGGAGGCCCTCGTCACACGACATTTCATTTCACTTATAAATACACCCTAACAGCAACATCTCTTCTGTAATCAAAAGGGTACAGCAAGTGGGAGGGGAGTGTGGTGACTATTCAGATAGTCGTAACAGTCAACATTATGATTATAAGTAAATAATAGTAGCCGGCTGGTTTGGCCGAGCGGTTCTAGGCGCTTCAGTCTGGAACCGCGCGACCGCTACGGTCGCAGGTTCGAAACCTGCCTCAGGCATGAATGTGTGTGATGTCCTTAGGTTAGTTATGTTTAAGTAGTTCCAGGAGACTGATGACCTCAGATGTTAAGTCCTATAGTGCTCAGAGTCATTTGAACCAAACAATAGCAAATCCAAGGCAGGATAATTTCGGATATAGACTCAGCTGTTAATATCTTAAGTGAAGACAATAGATATTAATGACTGAAATCACAGCATGTAATAATTTAAACTGAAAGAACAGATTTTGAAATAATTAGACCTAATATTAATTTACATTGCTATTAGCAAACTATTACAGAAAATAAGTAGTTTCTGGCTTGAAAGTAACATTTGACACATTATATCACCTCTGCAGAGTCAACGGAACTGAATTTACATTCTCCACTCCTGGGAAGCAAATTTGATAACCACGTCCTCAAATAAATATGACCTCATCGTGAGTTATCCAAGTAGGCAAGCTTCAGTAAAAATAATTCGAAAACGGAGTAGTATCTCTTCTGCAGCAGAATTTCGAAAGTAAGGTGACGAAAGTCATGGGATAGGGATATGAACGAATACAGATGGCGGTACTTGTGCGTACATAAAGCATAAAAGGGCAGTGCGTTGGCGGACCTGTCATTTGCACTCCAGTAGTGCCCATGTGAAAAAGCTTCCGACGTAATAATGGCCGCACGGTGGGAATTAACAAACATCGAACGTGGAGCGCTAGTTAGAGCTATGCGCATGAGACGTTCAATCGTTACCTTTCACCACAGACAACGCAGTAGCCAATGGCCTTCACTTAGCGACCGAGATCAGAGGTGTTTACGTAGACTTGTGAGTGCTAAAAGACAAGCAACACCGCGTGAAACAACCTCAGAAATCAATGTGGGACGTATGACGAAAGTATCGCTTAGAACAGTGCGTCGAAATCTGGCGTTAATGGGCTATGGCAGCAGACGACCGACGCGAGCGCCTTAGCTAACAGCACCAAATCGCCTCCAGCGACCCTCCTACACCTACATCTACGTGATTACTCTGCTATTCACAATAAAGTGCTTGGCAGAGGTTTCAATGTATCACCTTCGAGTTGTCTCTCTACCTTTCCACTGTTGAACGGCACACGGAAAAACGAGCACCGAAATTTTTCTTTACGAGCCCTGACTTCTCTTATTTTATGGTGATGATCATTTCTCCCTATGTAGGTGGGTGCCAACAGACTGTTTTCGCAATCGGAGGAGAAAACTGGCGATTGAAATTTCTTGAGAAGATCCCGTCGTAGCGAAAAACGCCTTTGTTTTAATGATTGCCACGTATCATGTCTGTGACACTTATCTCCTGGGATCTTCCCCATATCGGAGGGATCCTAGAGGACTGGAAAATCATGGCCTGTTCAGATGAGTACCGATTTCAGTTGGTAAGAGATGATGGTTGGGTTCTAGTGTGGCACAGACCCCACGAAGCTATGGACCCAAGTTGTAAACAAGGCACTGTGCGAGCTGGTGGTGGCCCCATAAGGATGTGGGCTGTGTTTACATCGAATGGGCTGGGTCCCCTCTTCAACTCAACCTATCATTGCCTGGAAATAGTTACCATTTGCAGCCATTCATGGGTTACATATTCCCAAACAACGATGTAATTTTTATGGATGATATGGCGTCACCAGACCACATTGGTTTGAACAACACTCTGGACAATTCGGGCGAATCATTCGGCACCCACATCGCCCCACATGAATCGCTTCGAACATCTATGGGACATAGTCGAGAGGTCAGTTCGTGCGCAAAATCCTGCACTGACAACATTTTTACACTTGTGGATGGCTAAAGCGCCAGCAAGGCTTCAATATTTCTGCAGAATGCTTCCATCGACTTGTTGGGTCCGTGCCATGTCGAGGAGCTCAGACATGTTATATGAGGGTGCCGAAATCTTTTGTTTACAATTTAATTAGTATTCAGTCGTTTTGTGATATGAATCATGGTTTTTTTCCCTGGACTCTTCAACACTGTACACTTCATACAGCTCAGTTTTCAATAGAATATCGTCGACGAACTTTCCATATCTTTTCGCGATACAATAAATTTTAAATTTTCAGTTTACAATAATCTTTAAATCTTAAATCCAAGTAGCTATCAGTGTTATCAAACAGTTCGCAATACTGCGTTTGTAGCTGATATTTTCCCTGTTTGAAAGTTTTTCTTCTTGAGAGAGAGTTTCTTGCAAAATTTGTTCATAGTCGTCATGTAGAGCAGTCGTGGAGCGACGAGTTTCTTATACCTTTTGCTCGCAGGAATTTCTCCATCAGTAGATGGTACATGAAGTTCGCCAGGTGAAGGCCATCACCCTGAGTACACCTCCGGCTTCTTCGTAGACACTGCTGGAGCGTCTAGGACGTGGATTCACTACAGTATCGTAATCGTGAATTCCATCGATCCCAATGATCAACACAAGACGAGTCCTGGAGAGCTGGATCATTTAAAGGGAGTTAGCATGAGGCTAGGACGCAAGGCTCGGCGCATAATGACCGCATGTGTTGTCCTTATTCTGCTATATCTCCCTTAACAGGCTGTTAACTGCTGTGTCAGTCCCTCGCTATGTGCTCTTATGAACGAGATAGACTTTCCAGATACATGTCTTACGCGCCCACGAATATGCTTGTCTCGCTTCCTTTGTTTTCCTATCTCTGTCTCCTTTCTGCTGAATGGGCGTTTCACTCGGCAGACCTCTCTTCCTGCTTGCTGTCTCTGTCACGACTGCCTGTTGCGATGAGAATGAGTTTCAATAAAATTTTCTGTTCCCACCCGTTACAAGTCTGCGCTGTAACAGATTTGTCGATCTGCAACTTGTGTTCGACAACCTGAAAAGGTGCGGAATGTTTCAAATTCTCATATAAATAAGTATAAGCTGTAGGGTATTATACAATATGTACAACGGAGAGGGAAAAATGAGAATGGAGGACCAAGTGAGAACTTGATTTGTCAAAAAAGGGCGTAAGTCAGAGATGCAGTGTACCTCGAAGAAGCGATGACGGAAATAAAATAAAGGCTTAGAAAACGACGTCAGTGATAAGATTCGGTGATGACATTGCAATCATGAGTGTAAGAGGATTCCCATTTGAAACTAAGAATTTGACCCCGTTCACGCAGGAGCACACAGTGCGTCGCTTTCGAGATATTCAGCTGCCCCAAGTTAAAACATATCACCTGTACATTCTTAACAGCTAAAGTCACTGCGAGTATTGTAAACATCACTTACAAATACTTACATTAATTAAAAATCAATTAAGAAGCACCATGATGTAAATAATAAGCGCAAAAAACAGATTGACGGCTCAGGAGAACAAAACGTGTAACATTTTAGTTTTAAATGCACACTATAACTGGTTATCAAATACTTTGGACATGAAATAAAAGATTTCAACAGTCAGAAGTCAAAAAATTTTAAGTAATTACATAATCAGTTCTTTAATTTCTTTGCTAATATTCATGGCATAATAGAACACTGGATATTGTCACGTAGTGTGCTTGTTTTGTATTAAATTACGTATCAATTGGTAACACGTATAAATTGGTAACATGATAATGTTTACAAAGCACTAGACCGTTTGCACAGTTGACTAATAACATTGTTGTTTGTATTCAGATCTAACATAACAATCAGAAATTAGCATACATGAATAAATCGTCATGAGCCCGAGTATTTATGAAAGTAATAAGATGTTGCTCGAGTGACAAATTTTGTATGGTGCGACATTCTGCATAAGTTGTTCTCGGTCTCTTACTTTACAATAGCGTGGTCCATAGATATGGAACCACTCTTCTAAAACACAAACAGGTGGATAAACAGAAATTTGAAGTCAGATAATGTAAGATGGGGGCAGGGGGGGGGGGGGGGGGAAAGAGGAGCTGTGAGGTTATGTTACCAACATGGAAGCCATTTTTGAAGTCGTCGTGTTGTGCATGCAAATCTTAAGGCTGCCTAGTGGCATTGCAAAGACACAGCTAATTATTCGATACAAACAATAGTGCCGTTCATTTCAGCATCGTTTTATTCGTTCTCGAATGGTTCTTACTTCGAAGTGATGTGATCTGGGATCCGCTGGATTCCCGATGCTTATGTTCGCATTCCGTTACACGTGTTGGTTAAAGTCCATCAGGAGTAGCTGCTGATTAACAACGACGTTAGAACGTTACTGATAACACGTAACCTTTATGTATCATCCTCAGTATTTTATTTGTTCTGTACAAAATGCGATATGGCTCGAAAATTAAGCCACGCGTAATTAGCCGTGCGGTCTAGGGCGCTGCAGTCATGGACTGTGCGGCTGATCCCGGCGGAGGTTCGAGTCCTCCCTCGGGCATGGGTGTGTGTTTGTCCTTACGATAATTTAGGTTAAGAAGTGTATAAGCTTAGGGACTGATGACCTTAGCCGTTAAGTCCCATAAGATTTCACACACTTTTTTTCGAGAGTTGAGAAAGTTATTCTCAAATTAAAGATGCGTTTTCTTCCCTCTCATAATTCTGTGTCTTTGTCCATTTGAAAATACGCAGGATCATCCAAGAAGACGGCTTTCAAAATGGCATCCATGTGGATGAAGTAGCCTTATAGATTTTCCCTCTCCCATGTCATATTACGTGACCTTAAATTTCTATTTATCCATCTGATTTATTAAAAGTATTATGCCAAAACTATGGACCACTCTGCAGTCCATTTATCCATTTTGCTTTCTGCCAGGGTATGCATTCTGTTACATTCGGGAGGCCAACCGTTTAGGTATCCGTCCACCCATAGAGATTTAGAATTGTTCAATGGTTTTCCCTTACTCGTATAAAGAAAGTGCCTCGATGATTTGTTTGAAAAGGATCTTGATGTTTTCCATTCCATTCCTTTCTTAACCAGAGTTTTCGCTCCGTCTCACGAGCCATTTGTCGACGGAATTTTCTTTTTTCGTCCTGCATAACGGTTCTCATTTTAGTTTTCATAACGTGTGTAATTAGTCTTACGGAATCGACAATTTGATCTCAATGACATTTTTTTCTTGGCTATAAATATGATGATGTAGTGGCTTGACTGAATGTAACTGCCCTACTCCTTATTTCCTATGACCACTACAGTATCCCTTGTCTCTTGGTCTTTCGTCTTCTTTTGACTTCCTGTAAGGAAATCTCGACTGTCCGGCCTCCGTGCTATCCGGCCAGCTTAATTAATCTCGTAGCACTGTTTCATAGTTATAAAGTGAGGAGTAATTTATCCTAGTACGTTACTTTTCCAAAGCTTTCACAAGCGGGCACCGGCTACAATGCTGTGCGTCTTCCGTGCTTCTATCACACCTAGAGTCTCAATTATATGGTGCCTACTGTATTGTTAATATTGAGTGAATTACCGCAATCACTCTTCAACAAACAATATTTAGGAGGCCACTTCCAGCGCTCGCAAACAACAATGAGCGCACGTAGAGAGCAGCTGTGGTGCCAACCCTATGTTCTTTCTTTCTTCGGTTGCATATCAGATCTACAAAGCGTTGTTTCGTGCTGTCCTTTGTATTTTAATTAAGGAGCCCTAAATTGGTGATACGAGAAAAAAAAATTGAAAAGTGGTGTGCTTCCAAACCCAATGGAAGTGGAATAAAATTATGGAAGACAATGTTGAAATGTAAGCGTAAAGAATTTGAGGGAAATCTTAATTACTGCCAGTGATGGGTAGTTCAATCGGTGGAAAAAACAGTTCGGCATTCGCCTGATTACCATTAGTGGAGAGGTTTTATCCGCCGACGAAGAGGTTGTGCCATTGTTTGAAGACTAGTTAATTGACGAGGAGGAAATTTGTGGCGAACTGTTGTACGGCTGCGAAGAGATTGGTTTAACTTACAAGATGGCCCCCTACGAACACACTTGCTTCAAACAAGTAACCTGCGCTACCCAGGTACAAGAAAGGTGAGGAACGAGTTAGCATACAGGCTTGCAGAATTGAACTAGGAACCAGAGGTTTAGGCTTTCAAGAACCTGAAAAATCAGGAATCAGTGCCCTTCATTATACTCATCAAAAGAAAGCATGGATGAATTCAGAAGACTTTAGTTCCAAAATGAATTTGTACCAGATGTAGAGAAATACTTGAAAGACAACGATTTAGCGAGGAAAGCTCTGCTGCTTCTTGATAACGCCCCTTCGCAACCTACCAGAGACAAACTCACAGACAGAGAAATCAGAGCATTATATTTACCACCTAGTGTAACTGCTGTCTTAGTCAGACGATGAACGATAAACCAGGGCATCTTCGAAATGCTAAAAAAGAACTATCGCTGCTGTCTCCTCAGTTCGTTGATGTTAGTGATTGATAAAGAAGACTGTGCAAGCATTCTGAAAGGATTCACTTGCTAGATGTCAAGAGTTGGTTGACCGAAGCATGGAAAGAGATTCCAAACATATCGCTTCTAAGATATTAAAAATTTGTTTTAGGTCAATATTTTAACTTTGAATCTGTAGCGGCACCACCGTTTAGGATAGACAAAGTTAGTTTTGTGCGATATTCAGAGCACGAGTTACAGCCAGATGCGGATGAGATTGCAGTAAGTTATGCATACTAGCAGTCGCGAAAGCAAATAGAAGCCACAGGCGCGTAGAACTGCTGGAGAAGGCACGCACTGCAGTTTGCATGGCGCAAGTCGCAGGCAGAAGGAGTCCACTGGCCAACCTGAGTGTTAAGCGTGCGTGACATGATCTGGCGCGCTTGGCAAAACGCACACAGCCGAGTAGAAATAGGTGCCGTTTTCTAATGAGATTCATTGAAGTGTGACTGCGCTTTTGGACGGTGGGGCGTGTCACACCACCGGCGACACACAGCAGCAGATGGGGCGCCAGCGTTCCAGTCCCCGGTGGGTTGCTGGTTCGACCCTCTGAGGCGAACGTGGGGCTTTCAAGTGTGGCAGCTCTCCTGGACAGCAGAGCGTATCACACCACCAGGCTACATGCAGCAACAGATGGGGCGGCAATGTCTCAGTCCATGGCGGGTTGTTGGTTCGACCCTCTGAGGCCAACAAGGGGTCCTCAGCCAGCCAGCGGCTGGCCATTCTTCGGCTCGCTAGTGCGGGCAGTCGTCTCGGCTCCCGACACACCCCAGAGACTTCAGAGGTGGGGGCCGCAGATGAGGACGACAGATAGCGGGCGCTTGTTCGTCACTGCAATCCCAGCCATGCTGGCGAGGAGGAGGACGCAGCTGGCCACCTGCAGCTCACACCGAGCGGCTCTGAGTCGGCAGGGACGCGGACCGCCGAGTCAACTGCGGCATCCTGACGACGACGCAACTCCACTGGCGTACAAGGCCAGCATAACACAGCGTTGCGTTGCGGGGGGTGCTGGGGTGCTTCCTCAGCATTGTGGGGCCTGTGATGCAGACAGAGGTGTACGGAGCACTGTGGTGCAAGCAAATAAATCATTTGGAAACTTCTCGCCGATTTTTAATATGGCACCTCCTGGCACCCATCCACTACCTTTGGTGTCAATGCTCCACATTTGGCGTCTGACACCACAACAAATCAATGTGTGAAACCGAAATCGAAGACAGAAACGATGATATCGTTTCCTTGCTCAAAAATGTACTAGGCTGTGTAGCTGTCTATGCAGAAGACGTAAGAGTATAGATGGCAAAGGATGAAGTTAATGAATTGTCAACAATATTTTGGAAATGGAGTCACAGGGAAAAGTAACGCAAGAGGAGGAGGCAAATTAGATGGCAGGAGAAATTTCATCCCACATTCAGAAAGGTTCAAGACGACTGAGACACTGCTGCAGTGTGTCAGTGAGCAGGAGGAAGTAACGCCAGCTGATGTCATTTGTTTGTGCTAGTAGAGTGACAATGTAGCACGGAAGAGGGCTAAAGAAGGGAAACAATCATCTCTCAAAGACATTTTTAAAACCTCAAACCTGTACCTTTCATCTTTTTTTAGGTCCGGCTTTTCAGATGCATGTGATCAGGCATTCATATGTCCTTTAATAATTTTTGAAAGGTGTAGTATGCACATAACAAAAACGTGTAACTATCATGTATTACATAAGCAATCAGAAAATCTTAATAAAATTATATTTTGGTACCAAAAGGGTGTTTTTAACGGTACCTCTGAGGCCAGAAGAAGGAATTAATAAACTTAGACCTATACGGTTTTTTTCTTATCCCACTTGCCCTTCCTCCACATTAGGCCACACAGTCAAACGTCTACTTTTATCTGCTTTATTCAGACTTCATATACTTGGACACATGCACAAGAATACTATAACATCTCAATGTAAATACGAGGGTTGGAACTTCAATAGGGGCAACTATTTATTCGCTACCGATACCAAAGAGTTACATGTTTGCACCTGTTAATGTCCTTCAAAGTAGTCAGCAGCTTTGTGTAGAACCCGTTGCCAGCGACGTGGAAGGCGTAGTATACCGTTAGCAGAGCCTGTTCTGTTGATGGTGCGAATGGGACGGTCTACTGCCTGTCGATTCTCTGGAACAGTTCTCAAGCGAATGCCACGAGGTCGTTCCTTCACCTTCGGAATAAAATCAGTCACAAGGACTTAAGTCTGGGGATTATGGTGGATGGTACAGTACTTCACACTCCCATCGACCGAACAGACCAGCCACAGCTTGCGCTGTATGCGCCCGCACATTTTCGTGCAAAATGATGGGTTGGTTGTTACAGAAGGTGTCGCCGCTTCTTTCGCAAAGCTGGTCGCAGGTGATGCTCCAAATACGAACACCATGACAGTCATACACGAGAATCACCATAACTTTAGACGGCTTTGTTTGCACCATCAACAGAACAGGCTCTGCTAACGGTAGACAACGCCTTCCACATCGCTTGCATCGGCTTCTACACAACACTGGTGACTACTTTCAGGGATAGTAACAGGTACAAGAATATAACTCTTTTGTATCAGTTGTGAATAAATAGTTGCCACTACTTAAGTTCCAACCCTCGTACTAAGTACTGAAATAATGAACTCAGAACTCATTGTTATTTAACCTAAGTTGCATACAACGCCAATAGACGTATTAGTGCAGAATCACAACAATTTGCAAGGCTACTGAGCCCATCGAGGACAACTGTTCATTACAGAATTTTTAGGCCTCATAGGCTCTGGTCCTCTAACTGCCATGCCTTTAGTGTTACTATCAATTAGAGTATATGAGCGGCTCGTCATCTGATTCTCAACTTTCGGCAATTATTGCCTAGTCATCAGCAAGTAGCCGCTTTCGAAGTCTGGTCTGACATAAATTTCTGTGAGCATTCAGTTCCACATTTAAGTGGCATATGGAGTGACCTCTCGTTGCAATGATGAGAGGTACTAGCTGGTCACTTACAGTGTAGGGGATATCTGGCGAGAAAAGCAGAAATTCCAGAAAGCAGCTACTTTGATCAAACTGGCCTGGTAGTCTAGCTGAAAGGCATCTGTATGAAACATAATCGAATACCAGTCTGCCTTGTAATCCGTCATTCTTCTATGGAAAATGTGGAGATTCTCCAGAAACATAACGTGGTCCAAACTGCACGTTGGATATCTGGGTGTAGGTGAGAAACACACAAGTCAGCAAGGTGGTGAAATTACCACTAGGCGCTAAATGGTTGGACGTCCACGAGCTTCGGAGGCTTGTCTGCCCTATAAAGTAGGATGGGTGGTGATCTTTGGCTCAACCGAAAGAGAACAATGCTGGTGCACACACAAGTGTTTCGGACCTCACCGTTCTCATACATTGTTGAACATGGAACTCTGCAGTAGACCACCCCTATGTGTTCATATGTTGACCCAACGACATCGTCAGTTACAGGTAAGATTGCAGTGGGCACATGACCTTCAGGGTTAGATCGTCGATCAATGGAAACGTGTGGGCTGTTTGGGAGAATCAAATTTTTTGCTACAATTGGTCGATGGTCGTCTCCACAAACGCCATCGTCGACGTGAATGGTGGCTCGAAACGTGCAGCGTGCCATGGAAGCAGTCTGGCAGGAGCAGTATTATGCTATTGGAGACATTTTTCTGCACTTGCATGGAACCTGTGGCAGTAATTGAAGACACACCGACAACTGCGAACCACCTGCATCTGTTAATGCTTGATGCCTTCCTCGGTAGCGATGTTATCTTTCGTCAGTATAATTGTCTCAGACCCAGAACCATGATACAGTGGTTTGAGCAGCATTGTAGTGAACTCACGCTGATGTCGCGGCGATCATATTTGCCTGATGTAAATCCTGTGGAACGCATCAGTGTTGTTATCAGGCGCCATCACCACACACACAATGAGAGGTCCGTTGTTTACGCCAATTCTATGACCTTTTCATTGACATCTAATGCCACAAACCTATCAACAAACTGTTGTAACCCTCATAGCAGAATCAGTGATTTATTTTGTTCCAAAGATGGGCAAACAGGCTATTAAGCTGGCGATCACTATGTTTTTCACTGTACATGCCCAGGCAATTCTGGGCATTCAGTTAGCATATTAACCAGCATGTATGTATGTATGTATGTATGTCCAGTACCTCCTCACAAACCCTCAGATCCATTACACCTAAATTTGGTACACAAACAGCAAACTTCACAGTATCAGCACTGTGATAGAAGTTTATAGTTCTCATAGAAGCAGAGATATGGAAAAAAACGTGTTCCTTTTAGTCCTAGAAATGTAGAGCACCCTGCATGACATGTGTGATGTGGGAGTAGTATCAGCCTGCCTTATTGGCCTGCTTTGCTAGGCAGCCTACACATCAGGGGTAAAAAAACGGTTTCGAAATCCCTGGCCTACAGGACTGACATGTTGTTGGAGTAGTATTTGCCTGCTTTATCGACTTGTTTTGTAAAGAGTATGCATGCAGATGGACATGTCTGGACAAGGTTGAGATAAAGAAGGCAATGAACAAAGAGATGTGGCAGAAGGGAATGAATGGAGAAGGAAGCGGCAGATGGGGATGGAAAGAAAGAGGGCAGAGAAGGAGATGAACAGAGAAAGAGGGGGAGAGAAGGATTACATGGAAAGACATGGAATTGGAGGAAATGGACAAAGAGAAGGGTGAAGAGGGAACAGACAGAGAGAGGGGGAGGAGGAGATATACAGAGAAAGGTCAAAGGAGGAGATATGTCTAACATAAGTGTCAAACGCTAATGCTGTGTGGAAAAGGTTAGTGTTTCAGAAATATTTCGATTAAATTGGCTGAACTATGATGAATTAAAGTACCCAATAGCATTTTTTCTGTTTTTATGTGAAGGCTAATCATAGGAACTAGTGTATGGATTTTGGTACAGTTTTCACTAATAGGACTGACAGGAATGGTTTGTGTGGACAGTTTATTACCGCGTCTACCAACAAGTCATCCCGCAGATTATATGTAGAGCTAACCATGAGAAGCTGGGGCAGGTCACTAGTAAGGTAAGATATGAATCTAATCCTTCAGAGCCTAACGAGTCGCTCCTTCCATCCTACCAGAAGGTTTCCATCCAACACATCCTCCACTTTACTCATACGTTGGAGACTCAGTCCAGTAATAATCTATCTTATCTATTCTCTGTCATGTACAGGGTGACACACGGAAGACGGGCGTTTTTTAATGAAATAATACTCTCCCAACTTTATAATTAATGCATGTTTATTTACACAAAATCAAAGCTCATTATTTGCCATTTTAGTAAACAGCTATTTGTGAAAAATAATGTCGTCAAGGTGATGTCCATCATTTCGAATGCAGGACTCAAGTCTCTTCTCAAAACCCTTCATCACATGGACTAAAATCTCTGCAGGGATGCCAGCAATTTCTTGAATAATTGCATTCTTCAACTCGTCCAAATTTCGTGGTTTTTGGTTATAGACACAGTTCTTAAGGTACCTCCACAGAAAAAAGTCACATAGTGACAAGTCGGGAGACCTGGGAGGCCAAGGAACATCGCCGAAACGTGAGATAATCCGGCCAGGAAACATGCGTCTGAGAACTCTCATTGAAGTGTTCGCGGTGTGCGATGTTACCCCATCCTGCTGGAACCAAAAGCGTTTTAAAGGGATTCGTCGTCTTCTTAGTTCTGGTTTCTAGAATGTTTCAAGCATACGAATGTAACGAACCGAATTAACAGTAACTGTGGCCCCGGCCTCTTCAAAAAAAGTAAGGTCCAATAATGCCAACACAGCCAAGAGCACACCAGACTGTTACTTTTTCTGAGTGTAGAAGACACTGGTGGATAAGGTGTGGATACTCTGGAGTCCAGTAACGTAGGTTTTGCTTATTCAAGGTCCCGTTTAAATGAAAATGAGCTTCATCGCTCATCAATAAAATTTCATTTTCATTAGATCCCAAAATCACTTGCATTCTGTAAGTGAAGTCTTCTCGTACAGCAAAATCAGTTTCCTTAAGTTGTTGGACAATGAGCATTTTGTAGGGCTGGAATATTAATTCTTGATGCAAAATTCGTCTAACCGATTCACGATTGATACGTATCATGACGTCTAGCTGACCGTCCTGGGCTTTGCCGCTTGCCTTACCCTTTCAACATTTTCTGGTGTCGTTTCTCTGCGTCTCGGGCCTGGTTGTTTCTTATCCAGTATGTTTCCAGTTGATCTGAAGTGTTCCACCCATCTGAGAATTGCGTTACGGGTCGGAACAGCTCCATGTCGACCGACATTAAACCGCACACGAAACAATCGCTGCGTAGCAATAACAGACTCACCACTTCTCACGAAACTGTCATAGACAAACAGTAGACGTTGCAAGTCCCACTGCTCCATAGTGACTGAGTAAATGAAATGGTGTCTTGTGTGGATCAGAATTATCCCCACCACGACCACGTCCCACCACCGCGCCATCAGTACTCGCAGTTCAAAACCGTCAGTCTCCCGTGTGTCACCCTGTACTTTGTTCCAGGATTACAAGTCAGAGGAAGAGAAGCATTGAAATACGTGACTGCCGGGACGAGTGTCCGTCTGGTGCATACATTTAATACCTCTAGAAGTTTCATTACTGCGTCTACATAGCACTTTAGACCAAATGATTGCCCGCATCTCGTGGTCGTGCGGTAGCGTTCTCGCTTCCCACGCCCGGGTTCCCGGATTCGATTCCCGGCGGGGTCAGGGATTTTCTCTGCCTCGTGACGGCTGGGTGTTGTGTGATGTCCTTAGGTTAGTTAGGTTTAAGTAGTTCTAAGTTCTAGGGGACTGATGACCATATATGCTAAGTCCCATAGTGCTCAGAGCCATTTGAACCAAATCATTAATTCTGCGGGATCCCCATTTTTTTCATCAATAAATTTTGTTGTAATGTGGACTGTGACACACTTCGCTGGTGAAGAACTCCCTAAATGTCGTTTGGTGAACCAGGCAGCAAAGGAAAGCGTCCCAGCTGTGAACGTCTTAAACATGACTTAATGTGTACAAAGTTAGACGCGAGCCAGCACAGGCTAACTTGGCTGGATCTTGTGCAAGTTACTCCCCGCTAACACAGGATAATTTATAGCCCCTCGGACAGTCTCCTGTGTTGGTGCGAGTTTGGAGCCTAGAGTTGACAGCAGCCAGACCGCAAGCCGCTGATGCAGCCGTCAGAATTATGTCGTGCCAGGGAGGCGGACTTGTTCGGCTCCGCAGCTGTCACCCGCCTAAGTAGATAGTGCTGAGGCTGTGACCACAGACACTGCAGCTGCCACGTCAACTCCCAGCGACCGCCGACTGACGCTCCAAGATACCGGCAAGTCCGTAGAGAGTATCCCAGCTTGTGTCAAGCCCCCTTCACATCGATGCGAATACAACAGAAAGAGATCTATCTCTCTCTCTCTCTCTCTCTCTCTCTCTCTCTCTCTCTCTCTCTCTCTCTCTCTCTGGTGTCAGCGGTATGTGCGCGTAAGCAAAACGCGTTCGCTCATGTTCGCTTAGCATTCGCTTCACATTTCTCGTGTTCCACTGGTTGTCGGTCGTTCATTGAACCATCAAGGAAGCTGGTGTCCTCACAGCTTTGGCGCTAGCAAAACAGGAAGCTTTCGTCTACTGTCCTGTCTTTTATTGTTGCTGGCATGACCTGCGTGAGTGATGAAGTGGTCCCCCCACACCTCCCGTGCGTGTTATTGTAAACACCTGGCGACTTTATAGAAAACAAGTATAGTTATGACTAAGGAAAACGCATATCACTGTGGTTCATTTCAACATAGATCTATAGATATCATAAAGTGTTTCAGCGTGTCGTCCTGAAATACCATGATAAAAATTCTCTAGTCTAATAACACCGTAGTCGACTAATAATGTTGCTGACAGGTATCATAAGCGCTTCTGTGATCCTAGAGTTCCACGGCATAAATGCTGGAGCCGGCCGATGTGGCCGAGAGGTTCTAGGCGCTTCAGTCGGAAACGGCGCGACCGCTACGGTCGCAGGTTCGAATCCTGCCTATGGCATGGATATGTGTGATGTCCTTAGGTTGGTTAGGTTTAAGTAGTTCTAAGTTCTAGGCGACTGATGACCTCAGAAGTTAAGCCCCATAGTGCTCAGAGCCATTTGAACCATAAATGCTCAAGAAAAAGAAATACGAAGTAAACAACTTGAAATATGTATCTATTACCTTGATTAAAATTATAAATGTACGAAAAAGGTGATCGTATCACAGAATATGTAACTATATGGCTGATCGTATTTTTTGGTAGCTGAATTAAAAATCCTCTTCATTTGTAGCTGATGTATCTCCTTATTGCACGACTAATTTCGGAGGCCTTACAGCTCCACTATCAGGTGTCACCCACTGCAAACAAGAAGCGGAGTGACTAGTACATAATGGCGTAAACGTTCTAACAAAAAAAGGTTCAAATGGCTCTAAGCACTATGGAACTTAACATCTGAGGTCATCAGTCCCATAGAATTAAAACTACTTCAACCTAACTAACTTAAGGACATCACGCACATCAATACCCAAGGCAGGATTCGAACCTGCTACCGTAGCAGCAGCGCTGTTCCGTACTGGAGCGCCTAGAACCGCTACGCCACATCGGCCGGGAAACGTTCTAACAGATATGTTTATAGCCACGATAGGTGGTACTACTCAGTTTCACGACACCTTTTTGTTTCTGTAATTATCTTTTTACATTTTCCATCAGTTCACACATACAAGATCAACACATACGTATATATTTTCTCCCACACCTCTGAGAACAAAGTCTCTGCACATATTACTGCTTTCAAAAATTTCATATGGCGAGAGCTCAAGGAAAATAGTACTGAGCCATTGAGTGACTTCAGTCAAAAATACTTTCTTAGCACCATTTTTTGCCAGACATTAACCAGTTTGTATTAGTAACATAGATAAATTTTTATTTTCATTTTTATACAGACGTAATTTTGCATATGTGCTGTCTATTGTATCAAATCTTCTCACTTCATTGACAAAGATACCAACATTTTTTATGGGAAAAGGAAGAATTTGCTGTTTAATTTATAGTTTTTATATGTTACAGTAATCAACAATAAGAGTTACAAATGTATTACAATAAAGAAAATTTTATACATCAATAACAGACGAAACATGTATTTCCGTGAGTAGTCATTATCTGAGGGTAGGCAAAAGTTTCAGAGGTGTTTGACACTCATTCGTGAATGCATTTCATATAAATGATCTGCCAGTACCAAAGAGCTTACGACTTTGTGCATTGCACTCAGTGTGAAATTTGCAGGGGGGATGTGGGGGATTCCTCCACCAACCACCCCAACCCCCTCTGTAACAAGCTATCCCATTCCAACCGCTCACCTGCATATGTAAAACATAAGGTTTCATTTAAGTTTGTGGAGTCGTACACAGAAGGTGTTAAAAACGCTAACACTATTTTAAACTTTTGCTCATTAATTTTGGAAAAACTGTTCTGTATTTAAAAGCTTCAAAACATTTCAAGCTGAATCATCATCGTCGTGCTATCATTGTTGCTTTAATCTAACATACGAGATCCGTTACTTGGGTGCTTAGCATTATTAGCGAGAAGAGTGCGTGCAGGCTTGTAACAAATACAAAATTTCAGTATGTCCTTTAAACAAAACGGAACTTTCTCATACCGTAAGATCACTGCGTTACTAGGAATATATCCAAACATTTGAGAATCAGGGTACTAACAGTGGTGCTAAAACAGTTCAAAATGATGGTGAATCTAAACAACAAAACAGCACTCGGGGTGGCAATAAACACAAAGGTAGTGAATCTTCCCGGACTGAAAACTGTGAAATATTTCAAGGTAGAAATTGGAGTAACAATGGAATTGAAATTATACTGGGAAATTGTGTTGTATCGTGACGTTTTCAAAATTGCCATCAGACTAAGCTGTTGCTCTATAAATAACAAAAACTTGATGATGTACAGTGTGTTGGAAAATTCACGAACTTAAGGTGGAAAGTAAGGAACACGTGGGTATTGATAACGCTTTTTTAGCTGGTGTTTCTGTTAAAAAATGACAAAAAACTAAACGATAAAATCGGTGATCATGCAGCGCTTAGAAAATTTATGCAGAAAAGAAAAGCAAGATATAGAAAAATGTGTGAGTGAAACGAGGAGTTCTGTGGAAAGCAACGTCAAGAAAAAGAACTCACAACTGCTTTGTTGTCCAGATCCGCAAATGTAATAGTTAAACAGGAATTATCATTCAAATCATATCCCATAGTAATCGAACTAGAAAATTAAAATGATGTTTTTGGAGTCGCAGTCATAGTAAATTGTTTGAATGCTGCCGCCATTTCACTGTAACTTTCATTTTATTGCTATACGATCCAGATTTTGGCCTTCGGCCATTGTCAAGAACAGAAATTTATATGCCAAAAGGCGTCAGACTGTTATCAAATACAAGTCCTTGTCAGAAGAGGCTATCTGATCATATATCCCAGATCGCAGTTATCGGTTTTTGTAATCTTTGGACTTGTAAGGATGATATTTCTTTCGAAAGTCAAGCAGTATATCGCCATATGACCATTTCACGAGTGTTTCACTTAAATATCAGGGACCAGGTAAAAACATCAACTGTCCGACATCGCTGAGGCCGGAAAAAGATCCTGCAAGAGGAGGAAAACGACGACTGAAGAGAATCGTTCAACGTGACAGAAGTGCAACCCTTCCGACAATTGCTGGAGATTTCAATATTGGGCGATAAACTAGTGTCAGGGTGCGAACCATTCAAGGAAACATCACTGATATGGGTTTTCAGAGCCAAAGGCCCACTCGTGTACCTTTGATGACTGCACGACACAAAGCTTTACACCCCATCTGGGCCCTTCAATACCGACATTGGACTATTGATGACTGGAAACATGCGAACTAGTCTCGTTTCAAATTGTACCAAGCGGATGAACGTGTACGGCAGTGGGGAGGTGCCACATACGTAAGCATCCTGTCTGATTACCTGCGTCCATTCACGTCCATTGCGCGTTCTAAGGACTTGGGAAATTCCAGGAGGAAGACCAGAATTGCTACAGGCCAGCTCCGGGAGCATTCTTCTGAGCTTAAATACTTCCGCTGGCCAGCAAACTCCCCAGACATGAGCTTATCTGGGATACCCTGCAACATGCTAATCAGAAGAGATCTCCACTCCCTCGTATTCTTATGGATTTATGGACAGCCCTGCAGGATTCATGTCAATTCCCTGCAGCACCACTTCAGACATAAGTTGCGGCACTTCTGCGTGCTCGTTGGGACCCTACACGAGGTTAGGCAGGTGTACCATTTTCTTTGGCTCTTGAGTGCGTAACGCCTCAATACTGTCAGAAAATACAATAGTATCATCATATCGAATGTTGTTTAATCTTATTGCATATATAAAAATTCCTTCTTCTACTTCTTCCAGGGATTATGTAAATGTGAATTCTGAGTATACTGGGTGAGCAAAAAGTCAGTATAAATTTGAAAACTGAATAAATCACGGAACAATGTAGATAGAGAGGTACAAATTGGCACACATACTTGGAATGACATGGGGTTTTATGAGAACCAAAAAAATACAAATTTCAAAAAATGTCCAACAGATGGCGCTTCATCTGATTAGAATAGCAATAATTAGCATAACAAATTAAGACAAAGCAAAGATGATGTTCTTTGCAGGAAATGCTCAATATGTCCACCATCATTCCTCAACAACAGCTGTAGTCGAGTAATAATGTTGTGAACAGCACTGTAAAGCATGTCCGGAGTTATGGTGAGGCATTGGCGTCGAATGTTGTCTTTCAACATCCCTAGAGATGTCGGCCGATCACGATACTCTTGCGACTTCTGGTAACTCCAAAGCCAATAATCGCACGCACTGAGGTCTGGGGACCTGGGAGGCCAAGCATGACGAAAGTGGTGGGTGATCGTCACCAAAAGACGCGAGCAAGAGATCTTTCATGCGTCTAACAACACTTTTTTTGGTTCTAATAAAACCCCATGTCATTCCAAGCATGTGTGTCAATTTTTACCTCTCTATCTACATTATTCCGTGGTTTATTAAGTTTTCAAATTTATACTGTCTTTTTGATCACCCAGTATATTGAATAGTGCAGGTGACAAGATACATCCCTGTCTTACTCGCCTTAGAATTTGGACTGCTTCAGTGTGTTCTCCATCAATACGCAACATTGCTGTTTGATTCCAGTGCAGGTTCTTAATGATTCGCAGAGCTCTTTCCTCCATTCCAATATTTCTCAAAATCTCCACAAATTTGTCGTGTTTTAATCTATCAAAAGCCTTCTGGTAATCTGATAGGCAAGCAAATACACCTTTATTTACGTCTCTACGTCTCTGAAATAACACTTGTGAACCGAACAAGGCTTCTCTTGTACCCACGGCATTAACAAACACAAACTGATTAACCGCTACCTGTTCCTCACATAGTTTACATATTCTTCAGTTTATCACACTCAAACACAATTTCAAGATACGGCTCATTAAGCTTATCGTAATTGTTTTGCGTTTGGCTTTTTGCGTAGAGTAATGAACTCTGATTTCAGATACTGCAATGGGATGTTTTCAGATATATAAATTTGATTGAAATCACGGCGTAACCATTTTACACGATTTTCATCAAACAATTTTAAGAACCCTGCTTCTACTGGCCCGACAGCCTTTCTGTCACAGAGCGAGTACAGAATCCGTTAATGTGGTTTCCTAGTCCTCCTTACTTTCCAGCCGGAGGGTTTTGTCGTCTACGGAACTCCTTTGCGTAACCTAATTCAGTGGTCACTGCAGAGCAGTGTTCCTCCGCAGCAAATTACGTTCGCGCCGCGCCTGACTTAACCACCAAACAATGGCCACGCGCGCTTTGTCCCTCTGCGGTCGCCAGAGGATTACCGGCGTTCCGCGACAATCCGCCGTAAGCACATCCCATTATGCCCAGCGGACTGTGCGAGCGCTCCCGCGGCCCTAACGAGCCACCAGTCAGTCAGCGGCGGAAACACCCGCGCGCGCGTTTGTGTGTGTGTGTGTGTGTGTGTGTGTGTGTGTGTGTGTGTGTGTGTGTGTGTGCGAGCGGTGCGCACCGCTCAGTCCGGCCCCAGGCAAACGTCTACCCGGCTCTTTAGCCAGTCGGGCGAATATGCCGGCAACTTATCCCGAAAGCATCACTCGAGCCAACGAAATGAGATAAATTAATAGGAGTCTCAAACGAATGTGCTCGGCCGTCTAGATTTTTCATCGTCTCACTAGTCTTATCCGCCTTTATTAAATTCCTGGTACCAAAACCACACTGTAAAGTTCGACTAGTTGGGACCTAATTTTTCTTCCTCGTCAAGCCTTCTTTCCTGGGTGCCAATTTGTCTGACACGTGAGGGTTGGCAATATAGCGGTGTTTCTGTAAGAGAGTTTTCAGTTGGTGAGAGATCTGCTGGCCAGGGCAGCAGTCGAACATTTTCTGTATTCAGAAAGCCGCGTATAGGACCTGACGCCAGAATGGCGATGACGAATACACGCTTCCAATGTGCATTCACCGCGATGTCGCCAAACACGGATGCGACCATCATGACCCTGTAAACAGAACCTGGATTCATCCGAAAAAATGACGTTTTGCCATTCGTGCCAGGTTAGTCGGTGAGTACACCATAGCAGGCGCTGCTGTCTGTGGATAGCGCCCTTTCGGTATGCACGGTATACACTCCTGGAAATGGAAAAAAAGAACACATTGACACCGGTGTGTCAGACCCACCATACTTCCTCCGGACACTGCGAGAGGGCTGTACAAGCAATGATCACACGCACGGCACAGCGGACACACCAGGAACCGCGGTGTTGGCCGTCGAATGGCGCTAGCTGCGCAGCATTATTGCACCGCCGCCGTCAGTGTCAGCCAGTTTGCCGTGGCATACGGAGCTCCATCGCAGTCCTTAACACTGGTAGCATGCTGCGACAGCGTGGACGTGAACCGTATGTGCAGTTGACGGACTTTGAGCGAGGCCGTATAGTGGGCATGCGGGAGGCCGGGTGGACGTACCGCCGAATTGCTCAACACGTGGGGAGTGAGGTCTCCACAGTACATCGATGTTGTCGCCACTGGTCGGCGGAAGGTGCACGTGAACGTCGACCTGGGACCGGACCGCAGCGACGCACGGATGCACGCCAAGACCGTAGGATCCTACGCAGTGCCGTAGGGGACCGCACCGCCACTTCCCAGCAAATTAGGGACACTGTTGCTCCTGGGGTATCGGCGAGGACCATTCGCAACCGTCTCCATGAAGCTGGGCTACGGTCCCGCACACCGTTAGGCCGTCTTCCGCTCACGCCCCAACATCGTGCAGTCCGCCTCCAGTGGTGTCGCGACAGGCGTGTATGGAGGGACGAATGGATACGTGTCGTCTACAGCGATGAGAGTCGCTTCTGCCTTGGTGCCAATGATGGTCGTATGCGTGTTTGGCGCCGTGCAGGTGAGCGCCACAATCAGGACTGCATACGACCGAAGCACACAGGGCCAATTCCAGGCATCATGGTGTGGGGAGCGATCTCCTACAATGGCCGTACACCTCTGGTGATCGTCGAGGGGTCACTGAATAGTGCACAGTACATCCAAACCGTCATCGTACCCATTGTTCTACCATTCCTAGACCGGCAAGGGAACTTGCTGTTCAAACAGGACAATGCACGTCCGCATGTATCCCGTGCCACCCAACGTGCTCTAGAAGGTGTAAGTCAACTACCCTGGCCAGCAAGATCTCCGGATCTGTCCCCAATTGAGCATGTTTGGGACTGGATGAAGCGTCGTCTCACGCTGTCTGCACGTCCAGCACGAACGCTGGTCCAACTGAGGCGCCAGGTCGAAACGGCATGGCAAGCCGTCCCACAGGACTACATCCAGCATCTCTACGATCGTCTCCATGGGAGAATAGCAGCCTGCATTGCTGCGAAAGGTGGATATACACTGTACTAGTGCCGACATTGTGCATGCTCTGTTGCCTGTGTCTATGTGCCTGTGGTTCTGTCAGTGTGATCATGTGATGTATCTGACCCCAGGAATGTGTCAATAAAGTTTCCCCTTCGTGGGACAATGAATTCACGGTGTTCATATTTCAATTTCCAGGAGTGTACTTTAACCCCCGCAGCACAAGAACAGTTTACAAACTTTGCCGTTTCGGCGGTGCTTGGACGTGTGATAAATCGCTCAATTTCCACATTACGACGACGACTGCACTGTTTCCCGCGTCTCACCGGCACGTCTATTATCCGCTGCAAGTGCTGCAACGTGCGGCCTGTGAGAGGGTCCGCAGCTCGTGGTCTAGCGGCTAGCGTTGCTGCCTGCGGATCACGGGGTCCAGGTTTCGATAGTGTGCCGGGTTTGGGATTCTCTCTGCTTGTCCCCCATTTCATCATCGTCATCGTCATCATCGTCATCGTCATCATCGTCATCATCATCACCAACATCATTCGTGACAGTGGCTAGATTGGACTGTGGAAAAAAATTGGACTGTGTAAAAATTGTAACTGTGAACGGGCTCTGACCACTGTGCAGTTGATCGTCCCACAAAGCAAACATCATCATGATCATAGCTGTGAGTGTTTATTGCTAGTTGACGTCGGACATAGACGGTGGTCACATTAATGAGACTGGACCGGATGTAAGCTGGGCCAGCGGATCACTAAAAGCATAAAGCAAATTAAATTGTCTGGCCATAACAGTGTTGAAATCGAATTATTATATTGTTCAAAAAGCTGTGTCTTCGCACATGAGGTTCTTGAAATACACTACTGGCCATTAAAATTGCTACACCAAGAAGAAATGCAGGTGATAGATGGGTATTCATTGGACAAATATATTATACTAGAATTTACATGCGATTACACTTTCATGCAGTTTGAGTGCACAGATCCTGACAAATCAGTACCCAGAACAACCAACTGTGGCCGTAATAGCGGCCTTGATACGCCTGGGCATTGACTCAAACAGAGCTTGGATGGCATGTACAGGTACAGCTGCCCATGCAGTTTCAACACGATACCACAGTTCATCAAGAGTAGTGACTAGCGTATTGTGACGAGGCAGTTGCACGTCCACCGATGATCAGACGTTTTCAGTTGGTGAGAGATCTGGAGAATGTGCTGGCCAGGGCAGCAGTCGAACATTTTCTGTATCCAGAAAGGCCCGCACGGGACCTGCAACATGCGGTCGTGCATTATCCTGCTGAAATCTAGAGTTTACCAGGGATCGAATGAAGAGTAGAGCCACGGGTCGTAACACATCTGAAATGTCACGTCCACTGTTCAAAGTGCCGTCAATGCGACCAAGAGGTGGCCGAGACGTGTAACCAGTGGCACCCCATACCATCACGCCGGGTGATACGCCAGTATGGCGATGACGAATACACGCTTCCAATGTGCGTTCACCTCCATGTCGCCAAACACGGATGCGACCATCATGATGCTGTAATCAGAACCTGGATTCATCCGAAAAAATGACGTTTTGCTTTGGTACACCCAGGTTCGTCGTTGACTACACCATCGCAGGCGCTCCTGTCTGTGATGCAGAGTCAAGGGTAATCGCAGCCATGGTCTCAAACCTGATAGTCCATGCTGCTGCAAACGTCATCGAACTGTTCGTGCAGATGGTTGTTGTCTGGCAAACGTCCCCATCTGTTGACTCAGGGATCGAGATGTGGCTGCACGATCAGTTTCAGCCATGCCGATAAGGTGTCTGTCATCTCGACTGCTAGTGATACTAGGTCGTTGGTATCCAGCATGGTGTTCCGTATTACCCTTCTAAACCCTCCGATTCCATATTCTGCTAACAGTCATTGGATCTCGACCAACGCGAGCAGCAATGTCGCCATACGATAAACCGCAATCGCGATAGGCTACAATCGGAATTTTATCAAAGTCGGAAACGTGATGGTAAGCATTTCTCCTCCTTACACAAGGCATCACAACAACGTGCCACCAGGCAACGCCGGCCAACTGCTGTTTGTGTATGAGAAACCGGTTCGGAACGTTCCTCATGTCAGCACGTTGTAGGTGTCGCCACCGGAGCCACCCTTGTGTGAATGCTCTGAAAAGCTAATCATTTGCATATCACAGCATCTTCTTCCTGTCGGTTAAATTTCGCGTCTGTAGCACATCTTCGTGGTGTAGCATTTTTAATGGCCAGTAGTGTATGTAGGCTATACCAACTTTCCATAACAAACAACAGCGAATAATAAATTATGTAATGACTGAATTGTGAGGAGAAGAAGAAGAAGTAGTGGCTATCATTAAAGCTCAATATCCAGTACTCCAAGTAGAACGATAAGTAAGAAACGAAAATCGACGTATTAGGAAATTGCCAGTGTGTTTCATAACGTTTAAAGCGAAGAAGCGACCTGACTTTGCGTATATACGTACATGGTGTGCCCTGGTCTGTTGAACCATACGTGAGACCTGTTCCGCAATGCTTTAACTGCCTACGGTACGATCGCCCTAGTAAGCAGTGTCTGAAACGCTGCTCTCACAAACCTCCAGGGCCGCACGTCGTAAACGAGTGCGACAAACACACACCTCCCATTTAGCCTCCGCTGCTCAGGAGGGCATCCGCCTAATTATAGAGAGTGCCTGGAGTACGTCAGACGGAGGAAAATTAACCAGCGCACGGCATTAGATAGCGCAACACACCGGGAAGCAGCCTCGGAAGTAAATTTCGTGAGGCGCGCTGACGCAGTCACAGGAAACTTTGCGCATTCCCACACACCTGTGCTCTCCTAGCCTAGGACAGCTACTCGTTTGTCACATCCGGACAACACTAAACTACAAAATGAAACGAACAGTTCTTCCGAAACGCAGTCGCCTCAGCAGTCCACTGAGCAGAAGTATCGCTAGAGTAGGCATAGCGTTCAGTGCATGCTGTCAACATTAAGCTGGGATGATCAAATGCTCTCGAGACAACGCTGTTCCTTTTTTTATTTGTAGAGAGTTCGAAGCTTGTAACATTACATTTATTTGTTGGATTTTTACAGTTTGTTTATTCTACATCTACATCTACATCTACATGACTACTCTGAAATTCACATTTAAGTGCTTGGCAGAGGGTTCATCGAACCACAATCATACTATCTCTCTACCATTCCACTTCCTAACAGCGCGCTGGAAAAACGAACAGCTAAACCTTTCTGTTCGAGCTCTGATTTCTCGTATTTTATTTTGATGATCATTCCTACCTATTTTCGCATTCGGAAGAGAAAGTTGGTGACTGAAACTTCGTAAAAAGATCTCACCGCAACGAAAAACGTCTTTGCTGTAATGACTTCCATCCCAATTCGCGTATCATATCTGCCACACTCTCTCCCCTATTACGTGATAATACAAAACGAGCTGCCATTTTCTGCACCCTTTCGATGTCTTCCGTCAATCCCACCTGGTAAGGATCCCACACCGCGCAGCAATATTCTAACAGAGGACGAACGAGTGTAGTGTAAGCTGTCTCTTTTGTGGACTTGTTGCATCTTCTAAGTGTCCTGCCAATGAAACGCAACCTTTGGCTCGCCTTCCCCACAATATTATCCGTGTGGTCTTTCCAACTGAAGTTGTTTGTAATCTAATAGACAGGGACTTAGTTGAATTGACAGCCTTGAGAATTGTACTATTTATCGAGTAATCGAATTCCAACGGGTTTCTTTTGGAACTCATGTGGATCACCTCACACTTTTCGTTATTTAGCGTCAACTGCCACCTGCCACACCATACAACAATCTATTCTAAATCGCTTTGCAACTGATACTGATCTTCGGATGACCTTACTAGACGGTAAATTCATAATAGAAATGGTGAATTAATATTGTTGCTGCAGATACAACGTGGAATACATTGAAGGAGAAGTAGTTTGTGTTGTATGAGTAATGTGCGTTATCTACTGTTTCGGTTGCATTTTGAATAAATATTTCAAATCTGTTGCTGTTTGTGCAAAATGTCTGATAGTTGAGCAAAGTCTTTGGCCATCTGCTGCAGTCATTTCTAGTAGCGAATTCCATCTTGGTGTTCACTAGTGTTGAAAAACCAACGTAACCTACTGTAGTCTAAAATAAGTGTGTGTAGAATAGTTCCTCTAGTAGCTTTCGCCAGTTAAGGTCGTACACGCATTACCTATAAGTTGGATGTGCTGCATAACTATTGCGTGTTACCTCGTAACGATTACTTTCTTTACATATGCTATCAAAGTCTTACTTGACTCCCCTAAGAACTGGAATCGTTGAACTTTCTGGAAACTACGTGAGGATATATAAATAGCTGGGTAACCTACGGAACGTTTTTGTCATACGTAGCTGTCCTCCTGTCTGTTATTTAAAGCTATACATATTTATAACAAACTGGAACAATCAATTAAACTTCCCGGCAGATTAAAACTGTGTACCGGACCGAGAATCGAACTTGGGACCTTTATCTTTCGCGGGCAAGTGCTCTACCAACTGAACTACCCAAGCATGACTCACGCCCCTTCCTGACAGCTTCACTTCTGCCAGTATCTCGTCTCCTACCTTCCAAACTTTACAGAAGCTCTCCTGCGAACCGCACTTATGGTACAGCGCTTCACTAGTGCTCGCACACATAAAACGCAACTGAAATCCATAGCTTCAAAAATGTCAATTTCATGTCATGCAGTCACACTCTTTTGCCCTTGATACATATCTGATAGCTCACACTTGAGTGATGTAGGGCCAGTTTGAGTGTTTGAAGCCCGAATTTACATACCATATAGCATTCCGTCCCCCCATGAACCATGGACTTTGTCGTTGGTGGGGATGCTTGTGTGCCTTAGCGACAGAGATGGCCGTACCGTAGGTGCGACCATAACAGAGAGGTATCTGCTAAGAGGCCAGACAAACGTGTGGTTTCTGAAGAGGGGCAGCTGCTTTTCAGTAATTAAAGGGGCAACCGTCTTAATGATTGACTGATGTGGTTTTGTAACACAAACAAAATGGCCTTGCTGTGCTGGTACTGCGAACGGCTGAAAGAAAGGGGAAACTACAGCTGTAATTCTTCGTGAAAGCATGCAGCTCTACTGTATGGTTAAATGATGATATCCACTTGGGTAAAATATTCCGGAGGTAAAATAGTCCTCCATTCCGATCTCCGGGCGGGGACTACTCAGGAGGACGTCGTTATCAGGAGAAAGAAAAACGGATCGGAGCCTGGAATGTCAGGTTTCTTAATCGGGCATGTAGGTTAGAAAATTTAAAAAGGGAAATGGATAGGTTAGATATAGTGGGAATTAGTGAAGTTCGGTGGCAGGAGGAACAGGACTTCTGGTCAGGTGAATACAAGGTTATAAATACAAAATCAAATAGATGTAATACAGGAGTAGGTTTAATAATGAATAAAAAAAAAGTGCAGATAAGCTACTACGAACAGCAGAGAGAATGCATTATTGTAGCCGAGTTAGACACGACGCTCACGCGTACCGCAATAGTTCAAGTTTATATGCCAACTAGCTCTGAAGATGACGAAGAGATTGAAGAAATGTACCATGTGATAAAAAGAAATTATTTAGATAGTGAAGGCAGACGAGAATTTAATAGTCATAGGAGACTGGAATAGGAGTAAGGGATGAAGATAGAAACCGCCTAATAGAATTTTGCACAGAGCGGAACTTAATCATACCTAACAACAACAACAAAAAAATGGCTCTGAGCACTATGGGACTTAACATCTGAGGTCATCAGTCCCCTAGAACTTAGAACTACTTAAACCTAACTAACCTAAGGACATCACACTCATCCATGCCCGAGGCAGGATTCGAACCTGCGACCGTAGCGGTCACGCGGTTCCAAACTGAAGCGCTTACAACCGCACGGCCACACCGGCCGGCCATACCTAACACTTGGTTTAAGAATCATGAAACAAGATTCTATACGTGGAAGAGCCCATGAGACGTTGGAAGCTTTCAGATAGATTATATAATGGTAAGACAGAGATTTTTAAATTGTAAGACATTTCCAGGGGGAGATGTGGTCTCTGAACACAATTTATTGGTTATGAACTGTAGATTAAAACTGTCAAACTGCAAAAAGGTAGGAATTTAAGGAGATGGGACCTGGATAAACTGAAAGAATCATAGGCTATAGAGAGTTTTGGACGGAGGATTAGAGAATGAAGAACTATTGACAAGAACGGGAGAAAGAAATACAGTAGAAGAAGAATAGGTAGCTATGAGAATTGGAATAGTGAAGAGAGCAGAGGATCAAGTAGGCAAAAAGACGAGGGCTAGTAGAAATTCTTGAGTAACAGAAGAAAGATTGAATTTAATTGATGAAAGAAAAAAGTAAATGAAGCAGGCAAAAAGGAATACAAACGTCTCAAAAATGATATCGACAGGTAGTGCAAAATGGCTGAGCAGGGATGGCTAGAGCACAAATATAAGGATATAGAGGCATATGTCACTAGGGGTAAGATAGATACCGCCTATAGGAAAATTAAAGAGACCTTTGGAGAAAAGAGAGCAACTTGTATGAATATCAACAGCTTAGATGGAAACCCAGTTTTAAGCAAAAAAGGGAAAGCAGAAAGGTGAAAGGAGTATATAGAGAGTCTTTACAAGGCCGGTGTACATGAGCACAGTATTATGGAAATGGAAGAGGATGTAGATGAAGATGAAAAGGGAGATACGGTACTGCGTGAAAAGTTTGACAGAGCATTGAAAGACCTGAGGCCCCGGGCGTAGACAACATTCCATTGGAGTAAGCTTTTGACAATGTCGACTGGAATACCCTTTTTCACATTTTGAAGGTAGCAATCGTGAAATGCAGGGACCGAAAGGCTATTTACAATCTGTTCGAAAACCAGGTGGCAGGTACAAGAGTCGAGGGGTATGAAACGGAAGCAGTTGTTGGGAAGGGAGTGAGACAGGATTGTAGCCTACCCCCGACGTTATTCAATCTGTATATTGAGCAAGCAGTGAAGGAAACAAAAGAACAATTTGGAGTAGGAATTAATGTTTATGGAAAAGAAATAAAGACTTTGAGGTTGGCCGATGACATTGTAAGACTGTCAGAGACAGCAAAGGACCTGGAAGAGCAGCTGAACGGAATGGACAGCGTCTTGAGAGGGGGATATAAGATGAACATCAACAAAAGCAACACGAGGATAATGGAATGTAGTCTAATTAAATCAGGGGATGCTGAGGGAGTTACATTAGGAAATGAGACAATGTAGTAAAGGAGTTTTGCTATTTGGGTAGCAAACTAACTGATGATTGTAGAAGTAGAGACTGGCAATGGCAAGGAAAGTGTTTCTGAAGAAGAGAAATTTGTTAATATCGAGTATAGATTTAAGTGTTAGTAAGTCTTTTCTGAAAAGTGTTTGTGTGCAGTGCAGCCGTGTATGGAAGTGAAACATGGACAATAAATGGTTTAGATAAGAAGAGAACTGAAGCTTTCCAAATGAGGTGCGACAGAAGAATGCTCAAGATTAGATGGGTAGATCACATGACTAATGAGGAGGTACTGAATAGAATTGGGGATAAGAGGATAGAAGAAGGGATCGGGTGGTAGCCCGGGGCACTTGTGGTGGAACACGGGCCATAGATGGCATTGGTGAAAGACGGATGCGGAGCAGTGCAAGGGGAGCTGTTGAGAATCTGCCTGCCCAGATGAACCGATGGGATACCAACAGTGAATTCTCAACGACCATTCAGTGAACGTTACTGCATATGGACCTCCGCGCCAGTCTCCTGGTTCTTGCACCCATGCTGGAATTTGCAAGCCAGTGCAGCAATTAGAGATACACCAAAGGGCGACAGGTGGCCTTTTCAGATGAATCACGTTCTGTGCTCCATCGGACAGATGGCCACTTACATGTACGCCGTGAAACGTCTGAAAACAAAGGGTCCAGGTCGGAGTACAGAGCGTTACGGTCTGGTGAGTGGGAACTGAAAAATTTGTGGTAAGTTCTATGGGACCAAACTGCTGAGGTCATCGGTCCCTAGGCTTACACACTACGTATTCCAACTTAAACTAACTTACACTGAGGACAACACACACACACACACACACACACACACACACACACACACACACACACACACACACACACACACACACCCATGCCCGAGGGAGGAATTGATCCTCCGTTGGGAGGGGGATCCGTGCAAACCGTGGCAGGACGCCAAGACCGCGCGGCTACGCAGCGCGGCCTTTGGAGAACATTTTCATGGTATTTCTTAAGTGATCTCATCATTCTGAAGGCACAATGGATCTACACAAGTTTGCATCTATCCTCGGTGACCATGTCGACCCCTGCATGCAGTTTGGTTCTCCTCGGCGCGATGGCATCTACCAGCACAACAATGCAACATGTCACACAGTTTGCAGTGTGCTCGTGCTTTTCGAAGAACGCCAGGATGAGTTTGCCGTATTCCCCGAGCCAAAAAACTCCCCGGATTTAAAACCAGTGGAGGGTCTGTCGGATTGCGTCACGGATCCTCAACTGAGAAACCTAGCGCACCCGCCCACGGCACTGGTGTCTGCATGCCTCCGCGCCCCTGTCCACTCATTTCAGAACCTCATTTACTCTCTTCCTACACATCTCGCATCGGTCCGCACTGCAAGAGATGGTTATTCGGGCTTTCGACAGGTGGCATTAATGTGTCTGGACGATATACACTGAAGCGCCAAACAAACTAGCGTAAGGATGCGTATTCAAATACAGAGATGTGTGAACAGGCAGAATACGACGCTGCGGTCAGCAATGCCTATATAGGACAACAAGTGTGTGGCGCAGTTGTTAGATCGGTTACTGTTGCTACAATGGCAGGTTATCAAGATTTAAGTGAATTTGGACGTGGTGTTATAGTCGACGGATGAGCTAGGGGACACAGCATCTTCTAGGTTGCTCGGAAGTGCGGATTTTCCTGTACGACCATTTCACCAGTGTACCGTGAATAGCAGGAACCCGGTAAAACATCGGATCTTCGACATCGCTGTAACCGGAAAAAGATCCTTCAAAACGGGACCAACGACGACTGAAGAGAATCATTCAACATGACAGAAGTGTAACCCTTCCGCAAATTGCTGCAGATTTCAGGGCTGGGCCACCAACAACTGTCAGCCTGCGAACAATTCAACGAAAAATCATCGATATGGGCATTCGGAGCCGAAGGCCTACTCGTGTACTCTTGATGACTCCACGACACGAAGTTTTACGCCTCGCCTGGTACCGTCAGCACCGACATCGGACTATTGATGTCTGGAAACACGTTACCTGGTCGGACGAGTCCCTGGACCCTCCATGTCAGCAGGGGACTGTTCAAGCTCGTGGAGGCTCTGTCATGTTGTGAGGCGTGTGCAGTTGGAGTGATATGACACCCATGATACGAGTATATTCGACTTTGACAGGTGACACGTACATAAGCATCCTGTCTGATCATTCATGTCCATTGCGCATATCGACGGACTTGGGCAATTACAGCAGGACAATGCGACAACCAACACATCAAGATTTGTACTGAGTGGCTCCAGGGACATTCTTCTGAGTTTAAACACTTCCGCTGCCCACCAAACTTCCCACACATGAGCATTATTGACCGTATCTCGGATATTTACAACATGCTGTTTAGAAGAGATCTCCACCCGCTCGTATTCTTACGGATATGTGGACAGCTCTGCAGGATTCATGTTGTTAGTTTCCTCCAGCACTACTTCAGACCTCGAGCCCATGCCACGTCATGTTGCGGCACTTGCGTGCTCGCGGACGCTGTACGCGATATTAGTCAGGTGTACCCGTTTCTTTGGCTCTTCAGTGTATTTCAGCCGACGTACACACCCCGGATACAGTGTCCAATTCTTTTCTCTTTTTGCACACTTTGAAGGAATGCAGTGTAAGGGTCAACATCATAGCATTCACAGATTTTCAGCAGAGCTCCCTACCTTTCGCTGGTGATGCTATTGATTTTCATTGATGGATGTAGCCGTTGCCGTGATCGTTGTTGGTGTGAAATTGCTCAGGACCACCTGCTGCTTTCATAATTTTGTGATCTTTGTTTCGCCCTTCACGAATCTTCGCACAGTTCTGGTCTAGAGCTTTTGGTGTAACTGTGTCGATAATTTGCGCGTCCTCGCTGGAGATTTCAGCTTCTTCTGTCTTTTCGAAGTCATCTTGTTTCCGATTTACCATTGCTAGCTCATCAGCCATTACATCGCTTGTTGCTGTGGTGTTACCTAATGTCTGGGGTGGAAATGACAAGAGTCGTTTGCTTTTAGTGGCACTGCACACCCTATACTCGCCACGATACATGGCGGCGAAGAACACGGCGGTCGACTAACACAGGTAAACACAATTTTATCTGCACGCGACCAAGATTGTTTACAGGTGCACAGCTTCGCGTGCGCAAGGCACGATGCAGGCGCGACCGAACGATACGGGACCCAGAAGTGAACCGTGTTGGCAACTGTTCTTGCCGTAAAGAGACAAAGTGCACGCGGCCTACGTCTGGGATGCACTCTGTAACAAAAAACAAAACAAAAAAAGACGGAGATACCCATAGGGGACAGAAATCGGTAGCTGTCATGGACAGGTAACCACAAACTAGTGATTATAATTTCAGAAAAAAATCTATGATTTATTCACGAGAAAGAGCTTCACAAATTGAGAAAGGAAATAACGCGTTGGTCCACTACTGGCCCTTATAGAAACAATTATTCCGCTTGGCACTGATTGAAAAAGATGTTTGATGTTCTCGTCAGTCATATCTTGGCAAATTCTGCCCAACTGACGCGTTAGATCGTCAAAATCTCGAACTGGTCGCAGGGCCCTGCCCATAATACTCCAGATGTTCTCCGATGGTGAGAGATCCGGCGACTTTGTTGGGCAAAGGTGGCTTTGGCAAGCGCGAAACCAAGCAGCAGACATTCTGGCGATATGCAGGCGGGCATTATCTTGCTGAAATGTATGCCCAGTATGGCTTGGCATGAAGCGCAACAGAACGGGGCGTATAGGATCGATGAAGTAGCGCTGCTGTGTAAAGGTGCCGCAGATGACAACCAAAGGATGCTATGAAAAGAAAACGCATTCCTGGTTGTTGTGCTGTGTGCTGGGCAACCGTCAGGTTGGGATTCCACCGCTGTTACGGGCGTCTCCAGACACGTCCTCGCTGGTCATGGGGCACATTTCCAAGCGAGACTCGTCAATGAAGATAATTATACTCCATTCAATGAGATTCCAGGCCCGAGACGAGTTTTGAGTTGCCCTGGACAGTACTGGAATATCAACGTGACTGTCAACCGCCATACATTTCGACAACAAGGAGTGATGCACTGGGGTGCCATTTCCCTTCATAGCGGGATTCCTTCGGTTGTCATCCGTAGCACCCTTGCAGCACAGCGGTACGTTGCGCTCCACAATTGTTTACCTTTGGAGCATTATGTGTAGGGTCGTCTAACCTGCTCGTGATTTTGGTGGTCTAACACACCAGTTGGACAGAGTTTGGCTTAGTATACCTCAGGAGGATATCCAACAACTCTATGAATCAATGCCAACTCGAATAACTGTTGGCCTAAGAACCAGAGGTGGACCAACACGTAATTGACTTGCGAAGCTGTTTCTCATGAATAAATCAATCATTTTTTCTGAAACTGTAAATCATTCGTTTTTCTGTACATGTACATCACATCTACCGACTTTGGATTCATTCGCATAATTCCTCCGCGCTACGTCTTTCTTTTTAATTTCCCTTAGAGTGTACTCCTTCGAGGAACGTTCAAGACTCGAAAATGTACACAAGCCGCCTGTCGTCATCGCAACAAAACCTCGCAAACCCGTCCTACCTCCCGCGTGCTGCGGAAGCAAAGGGAACTTCGCAGCAAACATAAACATAGCCAAAACCTTGCAGACAAACAAAAATTACGCGAAGCGAAATGTAGTCTGAGGAGGGCTATGCGAGAGGCGTTCAATGAATTCGAAAGTAAAGTTCTATGTACTGACTTGGCAGAAAATCCTAAGAAATTTTGGTGTTATGTCAAAGCGGTAGCTGGATCAAAACATAATCTCCAGACACTCTGTGACCAAAATGGTACTGAAACAGAGGATGACAGACTTAAGGCCGAAATACTAAATGTCTTTTTCCAAAGCTGTTTCACAGAGGTAGACTGCAGTGTACTTCCTTCTCTAGATTGTCGCACAGATGACAAAATGGTAGATATCGAAAGAGACGACAGAGGGGTAGAGAAACAATTAAAATCGCTCAAAAGAGGAAAGGCCACTGGAACTGAGGGGATACCAGTTCGATTTTACACAGAGTACGCGAAGGAACTTGTCCCCCTTCTTGCAGAGGTCTACCGTAGGTCTCTAGAAGAGCGTAGCGTTCCAAAAGATCGGAAAAGGGCACAGGTCATCCCCGTTTTCAAGAAGGGACGTCGAACAGATGTGCAGAACTATCGACCTGTACCTCTAACGTCGATCAGTTGTAGAATTTTGGAACACGTATTATGTTCGAGTACAATGATTTTTCTGGAAACTAGAAATCTACTCAGTTGGAACCAGCATGGGTTTCGAAAAAGACGATCGTGTGAAGCCCAGCTCGCGCTATTCGTCCACGAGACTCAGAGGGCCATAGACACGGGTTCACAGGTAGATGCCGTGTTTATTGACTTCCACAAGGTGTTCAACACAGTTCCCCACAGTCGTGTAATGAACAAAGTAAGAGCATATGGACTATCAGACCAATTGTGTGATTGGATTGAAGAGTTCCTAGATAACAGAACGCAGCATGTCATTCTCAATGGAAAGAAGTCTTCCGAAGTAAGAGTGATTTCAGGCGTGCCGCAGGGGAGAGTCATAGAACCGTTGCTATTCACAATATACATAAATGATCTTGTGGATAACATCGGAAGTTCCCTGAGGCTTTCTGCGGATGATGCTGTAGTATATCGAGAGGTTGTAACAATGAAAAATTGTACTGAAATGCAGGAGGATCTGCAACGAATTGACGCATGGTGCAGGGAATGACAGTTGATTCTCAATGTAGACAAGTGTAATGCGCTGCGAATACATAGAAAGAAAGATCCCTTATCATTTAGCTACAATAATCAGGTCAAAAATTGGAAGCAGTAAATTCCATAAATTATCTGGGAGCACGCATTAGGAGTGATTTAAAATGGAATGATCATATAAAGTTGATCGTCGGTATAGCAGTTGCCAGACTGAGATTCATTGGAGGAATCCTAAGGAAATGCAATCCGAAAACAAAGGAAGTAGGTTACTGTACCCTTGTTCGCCCACTGCTTGAATACTGCTCAGCAGTATGGTATCCGTATCAGATAGGGTTGATAGAAGAGATAGAGAACCGAGAGCAGCGCGCTTCGTTACAGGATCATTTAGTAATCGCGAAAGCGTTACAGAGATGATAGACACACTCCAGTGGAAGACGCTCAGTAGCTCGGTGCGGGCTTTTGTTGAAGTTTCGAGAACATACCTTCACCGAGGAGTCAAGCAGTATATTGCTCCCTCCTACGTATATCTCGCGAAGAGACCATGAGGATAAAATCAGAGAGATTAGAGGCCACACAGAGGCATACCGACTATCTTTCTTTCCAGGATCAATACGAGACTGGAATAGAAGGGAGAACCAATACAGGTACTCAAAGTACCCTCCGCCACACACCGCACACAGCAACGGCTCCTGCCAGGCTGGAACGTGTGGTAACTTCCATTCGAGGTGATCGACGGACCACAGTCAGACTACTCGCTGCTCAACTGGACGTCTTGTTGTTAGTGCTGGCACACTCGTCCAGTCAAAGGCATGTGCCCGCTGAGTTCCTCGCCACATAACACAAATCATTAAGAGCTACGACTGACCACTTGTGGAGAATTGCTTGCGCACTACGAGGCTGATCGTGACAGATTTTTGTAAAACATCGTCACAGGCTATGTACGCGTGTTCTTCACTTCGAACCGGAAACAAAACGCCAATTCTTGGAGTGGTTCCACACCACCTCCCCTCCGAGGAAAAAAATTCAAAGCCGTTAGTCATGGGTACCGTCTTCTAGGACTGTGAAGGGGTTATTCTGTTTGATGTTTTCCCTCACGGTACAACGGTCAACTCTATAGTATATTGTGCTACTCTCAGAAGTTGAAGAAATGACTCCATTGCATTCGTCGCCACAAAAATGCAAACGAACTTCTCTTTCTACACGACAACGCAAGGCCTCACACAAGTCTGCGCACCCGAGAGGAGCTCACAAAACTTCACTGGGCTGTTCTTCGTCATCTACCCTATAGCTCTGATGTCGCACCTTCCGACTCCCATATGTGTGACCCAATTAAAGATGCACTCCGCTGGAAGCAGTACGTGGTTAACGGGGAGGTAATTGGTGCAGCGAAGACGTTGGCTCCGGCGTCCATCAGTAGAGTGGTGCTCTGCGAGCAAACACGCCCTCCGCGTAAGCTGCCGTAAGGCCGTCGCATTTATCGGAGGTTGTATAGAACACGAAGGCTTTGTAGTAAAAAAGAGTGGGCATTAATATACAGTATTGGTCTTATAATCAACTTTTCCCCGAGACATTTAACCTCATCTTTATCTGCGATAATGATGCAAGAGGAAGAAATGAATTAAAATTTGTACCATGCTGCACAAACTTCAGTTCATATCTTCAGCTCACTTTCCCCATAAATCGTCACTGTTGCCAGGGTTTTTAAATGTATCGCGGAAAAATTAAGATCTATAAGATCACCTAGGGTACAAGTCTTCCCCATTTCGTCCAATGCTGGGCTGCCATTCCAAAGTCGGAGAGCCAAGGCATTAGTGACGACATAGGGGGAAAACAAGCTGAGGATATGAATTGAAGTTTCCGTTGGGGAGGGCGTTGGAACTAGGTAGTCTGTGCAGCAACGCTACCTATAGTCCTGCAGTACTATAATGGCCAGCGTTCCTGCCTAGTGAGAAAGGAAACCCGGGTTCAAGTCTAACAGTCGCCTTACAGCTCGCTAGCGCCACGGACGTCTTGTTTACGACCTCGCCGCGCAGCTCGCTCGCGGACTTATTCACGTGATTCTGCCGTCTTATCGACCTATATTGTTTTCGAAATAAAATGGCTTATGCCCACACAAAACCGACACTGAAGATTAACTTTGTACCGGAATATGCGCGACCAAAATCACCTAAAATCGAACAGTTTATCAGAGATGAAGTCAAAATTGATGTCAACGATCGTGTTAGCATCCAACTGTCTATAGCGAGCAGTGCAGTGCGCGTGAAATTGGTTAACGAAGACATATGTGACAAAATTCTAAGTGCAACTCGAAGTGGCCTCAAGTTCCGTCACTCTGATGGACCCATCGGTGACGTAGCTGGGAAGATGGCGGACTTGGAATGCAGACGACACGTGTATTTGAACTCCCTTTCGAGGTGCCTTCAGAGGTAGTGGTATCTGCCTTCCGCCCTTATGGAATGGTGATTAGTCATACAGTTGAAAAGTGGGTTCAGTTCATTACGCATCCAGTTTTCAACGGGGTACGACAGATCCGCATAGAGCTAACCAAACATGTGCCGTCCTACTTATATACTGGTGGCTGCTGTGCAATTATAATTTATGATGGCCAGCCGAAGACATACTCGGATTGCGGCAAAGAAGGACACATCCGTCCCAGATGTCTGCAACGCCGAATCACACAGTTACCACCTGGGGACCTGCCGGCCACGACCGCTCCGACGACGCTCCCGCTGACGTTTGTTGAAGTTCTCCATAACGACCCCAGACCGAGATCACCACTGGCTCCTACTTCTGCCACATTGTCGTCTCCGGTAATGCCTCAAGCTGTTGCGGACGGACCGACGCCCTTGCCTCCTCCTCCTCCTCCTCCTCCTCCTCCTCCTCGCAACATGTGCAATGGTGACCAATCTCTAGAACAGGGGACGGCCCTTGACTCCATGGATGTGCCTACCAATGCTTTCGTGCTTGACAATCCAGATCCCCAGGCGTCTTCAGACACTGAATATCACGTGCGCAGTCAACGGTCGCCGAAGAGACGTCTGAAACGGCGGATCGGCCCTTCTGACACCTGCAGGACGCAGTCTCAAGACCACGAGGATCACACTTATAAAGTTGTTGACCCCGAGGGACGATTCCGTGGTGGAAGCACCAGTCTGCACCCTGTCGGAGGTGCAACCATCTTCGCTTGCACCAGACGCTGTACCCATGGACGTTGAACAGTAGCTGAGCCAGCACCACTCTACCACCGCCGACGAGACGCCGCCTTCGGACAGCACACTGGACGTACACCATCCACGCACCTTTGCTTGGTCTGACGATGAAGGCGACGAAACACCCACCGTTGGGACAGCAGCGAATGCTGCTGCTATAACCCACGACTGCTAATCGACAGGGTTGCTGGATGGGGATGTGCAGCCTCCTGCGAAAACGTTCCTATTCGCTGCTGCTCTTCGCACCTCCATGAGCGTCCCAGTAGTCCCAACTCTGTGGCAAGCTTACAGGATTGGCTATCAATGTCAACACCATTGGCACCCCTGTCAAACTAAAATTGATTTGTGGAATGTTGATGGCGTCGAACCTAGATGTTGCCCTTCTGCAGGAAGTTCTCCTGGCGACATTTCCTAATATCTATAGCTATGTTTCCTACCTCACGCCGTGTGCTGACGGAGGCAGTGTGACAGATATTCTTTTAAAGAAAGGCATTGAGACAGACTACGTGATTTACCTACCATCGGCTAGGGGTCTTGCTGTGACTTTCTAAGGTGTCCGAGTCATGGATGTTCACGCTACCTCGGGCACGGCCAAGTGACGGGAACGTTCGCTATGCTATTCAGAACAGGTCGCTCCTTTGTTTGTAGGCCGCTACGACCATATTATTCTCGGCTGCGACTTCAGTTGTGCGTTATCCCAGAAGGACCAACATCCCCATTTCACCACATGCCAGGAACTCGAGCTTCTCGTGCATGAACTGAACCTCACCCGTACTTGGGGCCGCGTGCAATGTGATCGACCTGGTTATACGTACGTCGCCAGCAATTCAGCAAGTCGTCTTGAAGCAGCAAGCTGATCAGCGCCCTCAACATGCCAGATGGTCGTCAATTGACGTCCCAGAATGACATCGTAAAAGCCTTTGTGGATCACTGCAACCAGTTCTATGCAGCAGAGGACCAGAACATGGCGATAACATCTGATGACCTCCGTTCCTTGACGGGTACCCTTGACGGGACCGACAATTAAGGCTGATGACATCGCTGATGCTCTTCATAAGGGTGCGATGAACAAAGCCCCAGGTCCCGACGCCTTTCCGCTGCAGTTTTACCGCATGTTTCATGACATCATGGGCTCACGCTCGACTGCGATGTATGAAGAACTGATGAACCCTGACCTTCCCCTCCCACCCGAATTCCTAGAACGCTTGCTTATCACGGTCCCCAAGCCATCGGAAGGTCGGGGAGTTGGACATTATTGGTCGTTGACCATGTTAAATTGTGACTTCAAGATTTTTACTTGGATTCTTGACGCTCGGATTCGGCGCGTCATCCGTCAAGTCATTTCTCTGAATCAAACGTGCTCTAATGGCGACAGTAACATTCAGACGGCCCTCAGCGATTACCGTGACGTCATGGCACTGCCCACGATGTGGCGCAGTCGCGGTGCCTTAGTGACAGTGGACTTCGACAACGCCTTTGATAGAGTGAGTCATGCCTTTCTTGGAAACGTACTCGGAAGAACGGCCTTTCCTAACAGATCGTCTTGCAACTCCTCCAAGGTGCCATGACGCGAGTGCTGGTTATAGCCGTGTGGCGGGTCCTATTAACGTCATGCGGTCATACCGTCAAGGATGTAGGCTGTCGATGCTGCTTTTCGCCATCGCCCTTGAACCACTGTTACACGGTTTGAGGAACCAGCTGACAGGGATAACAATGGGGGGCATGCTTTCATCTGCCACGCCTAAGCAGATGATGGTTCAAATGGCTCCGAACACTATGGGACATAACATCTGAGGTCATCAGTCCCCTAGAACTTAGAACTACTTAAACCTAACGAACCTGAGGACACCACACACATCCATGTCCGATGCAGGATTCGAACCTGCGACTGTAGCAGTCACACGGTTCCGGACTGAAGCGCCTAGAACCGCTCGGCCGCCACGGCCGGCCTAAGCAGATGACGTGGTGTTCCTGGTTCTATCGGAGGATGAAGTGCGAGAGGCACTGGCGTGGATCAACCAGTACGGGACTGCTGCAGGCAGCCGTGTGAACCTGACGAAATCTAGTGCTATGTCCGTCGCTAGAGGTCTTCCAGCAGAGTGTGTGGCTCCACTGCCATTAGTGGACAAGCTCAAATGTTTGGCGATTACCTTCACGCGTGATATACAACGCACGATCTCATTGAGCTATAAACGCCTGCTTAAAGCTATGCGCACGAAAGTTCATGGCAACCTCCTGAGAGCACCAGACGTATTACAAAGAGTGGATTTTCTTAACACTCATCTAGTCTCACGTCTACCCCATTTAGCACAGATTTTACCGATGCCAAAGGCAATGGCACACAGACATCAGGAGCGTTCGGCTACTTTGTAAGGGCGGATCTTATCTTCAAAGTCCGCAACGACACGCTGACACTTTCTCGTCGAGGTGGCTGCCTCGGCCTTGTCAACGTCATAGTGAGAGCAGCTGCCCGTTATGCTTTTATGTAAGTACGATGGTTAAGTCGTTGACCCGCCGCCGAACCGGATTATCGGGAAACCTGATTGACGAACTGGCCCCTCCCTCTCGAGTGTCACCTGTGGCAGTAGCCCGTATTTCTCCGTAGCTCTCACATGTCAGGACCTTTTTCATCGAATACAGTTATGTCCATGCCGACTTGCCTAGTACCAGGAACCTACGGCACGTGATGTTTACCTCCTATTGATGAGAAATCATGCTCAGAGTGTTGTGGAAAGCCGATATCCTACGATCACATGGCCCGTGGTTTGACGCCCTATGCACCATGCCCATTCGACACGAACGCTCGTGGTCGTTAATGGAAAATATGACACAACTTCGTCTGCGTGCCATAAAAATGACAGATTCGCCGCTGTGTCCTCGTTGTCACAAGCCTGATATAGACGAACATCGACTGACGTGTGGGTCCTCTGCAGCTGATTCAGAAGATGCTTGCCTTTCTCCCGGCTCCCCATGCCATTACGCCGAAATCTCTTCTGTTCCCAAATGAGACGTATTTCCCATATACGAAGACCAACGCTGTGATCTGGATAAAAGGCCTCTCGGTCTCTTATTTGTTTCGTGAAGGTGATAAGCGTGTTCCTGCAAGATCGCTGTACTTTTCTCGTGCACCATCCGCGATACCGTCATTACCATGCCAACTTTTTGCGGTAGTGCCTTCTTCGATCTCCCCTGCAGCCTGGGTGTCCCAAGTATGAGAAGGTGATTTCAGTGAGATTGTGTAATACCAGGACTCGGTCGAATGAACCGGCAAAATGCAATATTCTTCGTGAAGAAGTGCCTCGAACATGCGTCACTGCCTTGGGATTCAGTGTGCCTCTACCCACAAGTTGGTGGGACGCGTATGTCATTTTATTTGTTCTGCCTGGAGGGCGTTTTCTTTAATTTCTTCAATTCCGCTTATATTTTGTTCTGTAGTGATGGTAATTACACATCATTATTTTTCGCCTGGAGGGCGGCCTATGTGATCTCAACAAATATTTTTAAAAAAAGTCACGGCCGTAGCACAAATTTTAATTCATTAATATTTAGATCACACGTCGTCTGTTAACCATGACAGGTAGGCAATTAGAAAGATGTCACCCAGAACCTCCAGCACTGCAGAACTCTGAACCGTCTCCAGAACAGAAAGCGGAATAGAATGCGTTGCTTATCCGAATCTCTACTGTCACATCGGCTGTTCGATCACCGCGCGCCCCTAATTGGCCAACGAGGCAGGAAGTTTACCAAGGATGCAATCACGCATCACTGTCGTCACGGAGGGGTACTTCAAAGAGTTTCGCTAGACTGGTCGAAGCTGATCATAGGACGCCCTTGCTAAATATTGCAAAGGTTGTTGTTGTTGTTGTTGTTGTTGTTGTTGTTGTTGTTGTTGTGGTCTTCAGTCCTGAGACTGATTTGATGCAGCTCTCCATGCTACGCTATCCTGTGCAAGCTTCTTCATCTCCCAATACCTACCGCAACCTACATCCTTCTGAATCTGCTTGGTGTATTCATCTCTTGGTCTCCGTCTACGATTTTTACCCTCCACGCTGCCCTCCAGTACTAAATTGGTGATCCCTTGATGCCTCAGAACATGTCCTACCAACCGATCCCTTCTTCTGGTCAAGTTGTGCCACAAACTCCTCCCCAATTCTATTCAATACCTCCTCATTAGTTATGTGATCTACCCATCTAATATTCAGCATTCTTAAGTAGCACCACGTTTCGAAAGCTTCTATTCGCTTCTTATCAAAACTATTTATTGTCCGTGTTTCACTTCCACGCATGGCTACACTCCATGCAAAGGTAAGTTGGCGATTCTAGAAAATAAATATGTGGCCATTATGAAAGTGCAGTTTCACAGGAAATTTTCTTGATGTGCACAAGACTCGTAAGAGAAAGTTGTAGTTTTACGACATTTAGCGAGGCGTTCATAGTAGAACAAATTTAAGAGCATTGCCCTGCAAGGCAGACATTTGTTTTGGATTTGGGGAAGAGAGAACAGGATGAGTGGTGTGGGGGAGGGAGAGCGTTATCTTTGTTGGACGTAGCTTGTCTCCTTAACTTTCAATAAATCTGTCTTTCTCACACACTGCAAAACGTGTTTTGCAGACCCTTTTCTTTTTAATTTTTTCTGGAATGATGTACTCGCCAACAGCTATAGTCGCACACATTTAATCCTCTCGGAGCGACACAGTGGGGGCGTACAGGTCCAATCGCAACGCAATGGAGCGCATGATTCCCACTGCACGCTTATGTCGAGTCCTTTATTGCGTTTTAATTCAATAAAGTGTGCGCGAGACTTTAAGCCCCGAAATTTGTAATGACAGCAATAAATTTCAGCACAAATTGTTTTCGAATCGGGCGTTAATGTTTCAAGCTTTATTACAACGTACTGGGAGCCAGATAACGTGTTACGCGAACTGGAAACGTACTTTTTGATAATCAGATTTTTTTTGCTCCCTTGCTGAACATCGGCGAGCGAATGACTGAGCTCTCCATTTCTACGACACAATTATAATCTGCAGCGATCACAATTATTAAACGTAGAAACATATACTGTAATACTTTTTGCAACACCGTCATTGTGTCGCATAATACATTTTCAAAATAAAACAAAAAATTAAAATGTCTGTTTTAATTTTTTTTTTCTGTAAACAGACAAGTCATACCCTGGTAAGGGAACAAAATATGTTTACTATTCTCTGTCGCAAAAATGGAAAAAGAGCCTAATGTGTTATTAACCCCGTGTAAGAATACCTCAAGTTTTCCAAGTCTTCCGTGTGTGTAAGAAGCGCCGCAGGACAAATCTTCAGAACTGCAGACCAATCTCACTGAAGTCAATATAAACCAGAATTCTCAAATAAGTTTCATGCTCGAGTATTACGACTTCGCCGGCCGGGGTGGCCGACCGGTTCTAGGCGCTACAGTCTGGAACCATTTATTACGACTTCTGTGGACACTTGTGTATGCTGATAAAATAGGTCCATGCTTAGCAATCACATACAACCGATCGCTTGTAGAGAGATCGTACCTAAGAGCAGAAAAGTTGCACGGACCACACCAATACAAAAAAATATAACCATTCTAGTGTATTAGAGGCCCGTTTCACTGCGGTCAATTTGCAGCAGAATTTCGAAACACATACTGAGTCTGACCCTTTCCTCACATGATATACTGCGAACTATGGATGAAGTATTGCTCATCAATGTGGTATCCGTACCAGGTCGGGTTGACAGAGGAGATAGAGAAGATCCAAAGAAGAGTGGCGCGTTTCGTCACAGGGTTATTTGGTCAGCGTAATAGCGTTGCGGAGATGTTTAGCAAAGTCAAGTGGCACACACTGCAAGAGAGGCACTCTGCATCGCGGTGTAGTTCGCTGTCCAGGTTTCGAGAGGGCGCGTTTCTGGATGAGGTATCGAATATATTGCTTCCACCTACTTATACCTCCCGAGGAGATCACGAATGTAAAATTAGAGAGATTCGAGCGCGCACGGAGGCTTTCCGGCAGTTATTCTTCCCGCGAACCACACGCGACTGTAAAAGGAGAGGGAGGTAGTGACAGTGGCACGTAAAGTGCCCTCCGCCACACACCGTTGGGTGCCTTGCGGAGTATAAATGTAGATGTAGAGGGGTAACAGGCTGGTTCCATATGTCTAGATTTCCGGAAAGCATTTGGCACGATACCCTATTGCAGGCTGTTAAGACAGTACGAGAATATGGAGTAATACACAGATATGAAAGTGTCTCGAAGACTCCTTAAGTAACAGAACTCACTATGTTGTCCTCCGTGGCGAGTGTTCATCAGAGACAAGGGATCCTCAGGAGTGCTCCAGGAAAGTGTGATAGGGCCGCTGTTGTTCTCAATACACATAAAAGATTTTGTGGACAATCTGCGGTTGTTTGCTCATGATGTTTTGTACGGTAAAGTGTCGAGTGACTGTAGGAAGATACAAGAGGACCTAGGCAAAATACGTAGTAGGTGTAATGAATTACGGCTAGCTCTAAATGTGGAAACATGTAACTTAATGCGGATGAGTAGGAAAAAGAAACCTGTAATGTGCGGATACAGCATTAGTGTTGTCCTGCACGACACAGTGAAGTCGTTTAAATATCTGAGCGTAATGTTAAAAAGTGATGTGAAATGAAACGAACATATGAGAACTGTGGTAAGGAAGGCGAATAGCAGGCTAAGGTTCATTGGGAGAATTTTAGGGAAGCGTGGTTCACATGTAAAGGAGACCGCATATAGCACGCTGGTGCGACAATTTCTTAAGTACTGCTGCAGTAATTGGGAGCGGTACCAGGTCGGACTGAAATGACTCCAAGCAGTATGGGACTTAACATCTGAGGTCATCAATTCCCTAGACGTAGAAATATTTAAACCTAACTAACCTAAGGACATCACACACATGCATGCCCGAGGCAGGATTCGACGCTGCGACCGTAGCAGTCGCGCGGTTCCGGACTGAAGCGCCTAGAACCGCTCGGCCACACCGGCCGGCAGGTCGGACTGAAGGAAGACATAGAAGCAACTCAGAGGGGGCTGCCAGATTTGTTACCAGTAGGCTCGAACAACACGTAAGTGTTGCGAAGATGCTTTGATAACGTTCTTTTCGAGGAACACTATTCAGAAAGTTTAGAGAACCGGCAGAAAATTTAGAGAAGCGGCATTTGAAGCTGACTACCGAACTATTCTACTGCTGCCAACATACAATGCACGTAAGGACCGAGAATATAAGTTACGAGAAATTAGCGCACATAAGGAGGCATATAGACAGTTACTTATCCCTCGCTCTATTTGCGAGTGGAACAGGGAAGGGAATTACTAACAGTGGTGTATGGTACCCTCCACCACGCACCGTACGGTGGTTTGCGGAGTGCCGATGTAAATGTACATTTTATGAATTACTTCCAAGTAAAAGGTATGTTGAAACACATTACGGATTCAGAAATACCGTTCTTTTAAGTGGTACATGGTACATGATACCCTGCGACACACACCGTACGGTGGCTTGCGCAGTACCAATGTAGATGTACATTTTATGAATTACTTCGAAATAAATGGTCTGTTCAAACAAATCACGGACTCAGAAATATCGTTCTTTTGCAACAACTGTCTCCCTATTGACACGAATTATTGAGTGCTGTCGACTCAGGATCTCGAGTTGATTGCATATTTAGAGGTTTCCAAAAAGGCTTTTGACACTGTTCCTGTAAAGCGGCTTGTAATCAAATTAGTAGCCACGGGGTATCGTCTCAGTTGTGTGACACGTTTCGTAGTAATTGACGGGAGTCGATCGAATAAAACAAAAGTTCCTCAAGGAAGTGTAATAGGGTCTTTGCCGTTGCTACTCTATATAAACGAGTCACTCCTGAGCCACAGAGCGTCTATAGCCGACCATAACTGAGGAAGTAGTTCAGGATTTTGTGCACAATTGACCTCTCGATTATGTCCCGTAAATGTTCGATAGTACTCATGTCGGGCGATATGGGTGGCCAAACCACTGGCTCGAATTGTCAAGAATGTTCTGCAAACCATTCGCAAACAGTTGTTGCCTGGTGACATGGCACATTGTCATCGATAAAAATGAAGTGCATGAATGCTGCAATTGGTCTCCAACTGGCCGAATATAACCATTTTCAGTCAGCCCGCCCAGACGATTCCATGTAAGCAGTGCCCACAACATTATGAAGCTAGCACCAGCGTGCACAATGCCCTATTGAGAACTTAGGTCCACGGCTTCGTAGGGTCAGCGCCACACTCGAACCCTACCATCAGTTCATACCAATTGAAATATAGACTCATCTGATCAGACCACAGTTTTCCAAGAGTCCGAAATGGTCAAGAGCCCAGTAGGGTCACTGCAGGCGATGATCGTGCTGTTAGCAAAGCCACTAGCGTCGGTCGTCTGCTGTTATAGCACATTAACACCAAATTTCGCCGCACTATCCTAACGGATACGTTCGTCGTACGTTCCACATTGATATCTGCGGATATTTCACGCTGTGTTGCTTGTCTGTTAGCACTGAACCTGTACGCAAATGCTGATGCTATCGGTCATTAAGTGGAGGCCGTTGGCCACTGCGTTGTCCGTGGTAAGAGGTAATGCCTCGGTTTTGGTATTCTCGCCACACTCTTGACACTGTGGATCTCGGAATATTGAATTCTCTAACAATTTTCGAAATGGAATGTCCCCTGCGTCTATTTCCAACTAGTATTCCACGTCAAAATTTGTTAATTTTCGTCATGCGTTCATAATCACGTCGAAATCTTTTCACATGAATCACCTGCGTAAAAATGACAGCTACGCCAATGTACTGCCCCTTAATACCTTGCATACGCGAAAATACCGACATCTGATTATGCGCGTCTCGCAGTCCCATGACTTTCGTCGCCTCAGTTTGAACTGGAATGACAACATCAAACGAGCTGTAGATGTAAGGAAGAGATTTATAGGAAGAATATTAAGGAAATGTAATTTATCCACAGAAGAAGTAGGCTTACAAAACATTGCTTATATTCTTGAGTATTTCCCATCAGTCTACAACCCTTACCTGGTGGGATTAATAGAGATGCAAAGAAGAGCGCCGCGTTTCGTCACGGGATCGTTTAGTCGGGACTACAGCGTTGCAGTGATCCTCAACAAATGGTTCAAATGGCTCTGAGCACTATGGGACTTAACATCGGAGGTCACCATTCCCCTAGAACTTAGAACTACTTAAACCTAACAAACCTAAGGACATCACACATATGGCAGGATTGGAACCTGCGACAGTAGCAGTCGCGCGGTTCCGGACTGAAGCGCCTAGAACCGCTCGGCCACCGCGGCCGGCTCCTCAACAAATCCCAGTGGCAGAAGTTGCAAGAGAGACGTTGCGCATCACAAAGAAGTTCACTATGAAGATCCCCACAACTTACTATAATGAATTCTTAATGGTTCGTGTGAATTAACTACGAGCAGCATCCATGTTGGACGCCAAAATGTAACGAATTCGGAAATGGTCTGTATATGAATAAATTTACCTTTTTTATTACTGACACTCACAGAACAACAATACAAATATAACTTCAGGGTTGATTTGGTCAGGCGTAGACACGGCTCAGTAATTAAAGAAGTGGGGGGAGGAGGGGTAGGAAAAGAAACATTGGTGAAGAAAGAAAGGTACCACCTGATTCAATTAAAACTACTTTGGAGTGCTCACGGATTGTCCTTCGCAACAATTAGGTACTGCATTTGACCTGCAACGAAGGTGGAAACTTGTAATCCAAATAAAAAAATGACGCAGAAAGTATTTTTCTTCATTATACACTCCTGGAAATGGAAAAAAGAACACATTGACACCGGTGTGTCAGACCCACCATACTTGCTCCGGACACTGCGAGAGGGCTGTACAAGCAATGATCACACGCGCGGCACAGCGGACACACCAGGAACCGCGGTGTTGGCCGTCGAATGGCGCTAGCTGCGCAGCATTTGTGCACCGCCGCTGTCAGTGTCAGCCAGTTTGCCGTGTCATACGGAGTTCCATCGCAGTCTTTAACACTGGTAGCATGCCGCGACAGCGTGGACGTGAACCGTATGTGCAGTTGACGGACTTTGAGCGAGGGCGTATAGTGGGCATGCGGGAGGCCGGGTGGACGTACCGCCGAATTGCTCAACACGTGGGGCGTGAGGTCTCCACAGTACATCGATGTTGTCATCAGTGGTCGGCGGAAGGTGCACGTGCCCGTCGACCTGGGACCGGACCGCAGCGACGCACGGAGGCACGCCAAGACCGCAGGATCCTACGCAGTGCCGTAGGGGACCGCACCGCCACTTCCCAGCAAATTAGGGACACTGTTGCTCCTGGGGTATCGGCGAGGACCATTCGCAACCGTCTCCATGAAGCTGGGCTACGGTCCCGCACACCGTTAGGCCGTCTTCCGCTCACGCCCCAACATCGTGCAGCCCGCCTCCAGCGGTGTCGCGACAGGCGTGAATGGAGGGACGAATGGAGACGTGTCGTCTTCAGCGATGAGAGTCGCTTCTGCCTTGGTGCCAATGATGGTCGTATGCGTGTTTGGCGCCATGCAGGTGAGCGCCACAATCAGGACTGCATACGACCAAGGCATACAAGGCCAACACCCGGCATCATGGTGTGGGGAGCGATCTCCTACACTGGCCGTACACCTCTACTGATCGTCGAGGGGACACTGAATAGTGCACGGTACATCCAAACCGTCATCGAACCCATCGTTCTACCATTCCTAGACCGGCAAGGGAACTTGCTGTTCCAACAGGACAATGCATGTCCGCATGTATCCAGTGCCACCCAACGTGCTCTAGAAGGTGTAAGTCAACTACCCTGGCCAGCAAGATCTCCGGGTCTGTCCCCCATTGAGCATGTTTGAGACTGGATGAAGCGTCGTCTCACGCGGTCTGCACGTCCAGCACGAACGCTGGTCCAACTGAGGCGCCAGGTGGAAATGGCATGGCAAGCCGTTCCACAGGACTACATCCAGCATCTCTACGATCGTCTCCATGGGAGAATAGCAGCCTGAATTGCTGCGAAAGGTGGATGTACCCTGTACTAGTGCCGACATTGTGCATGCTCTGTTGCCTGTGTCTATGTGCCTGTGGTTCTGTCAGTGTGATCATGTGATGTATCTGACCCCAGGAATGTGTCAATAAAGTTTCCCCTTCCTGGGACAATGAATTCACGGTGTTCTTATTTCAATTTCCAGGAGTGTATTATAAGTTATGACGGTGCTCTCAGACATCACACATTACAAAGAAAGATTGTCAGTATCTCGCTGTATGCAGAAAGTAATTTATTTCTTGACTCTTTTTCTTTATTTTGCCAAATTTTGCCAGTTACATTCTCCAAGATACATAACGCCAGTCTTCTAGAACCTTTTACTGTGATATTTTTTAGTATCTCTGTCATCCTCTCACATTCAGTAAACGAACAAGTAACACAGTTCACCAAACGTATGTGAATACTTACTACCTTACTCAGCTAGGTAAAAGGCCCAACACATGAATGATTTTGTCGAACGAGATTTTTGTAAGCGACACCATTTGTGTGTGAATTACGCATCTTTAAAATTCTGTCTGGATTTTTATGTCGCATCAACCTTCCCAGTGCAAGATTTACGCAGTGTAATGTAACACGTATGAAATGTGTGTTATCTGTGTTAAATACTGTAGCGTACGTAAGAATCAGAGACAGAGATAAGTGACAGAGACATTATTGAAAGAAGACATCTTTGTCTGTCGGCAGCTAAGGAGCATGGTAGCTAAGTAATAGAGATTTTTTTCTATGTATTAATCAATATTAATCAAAAATTGGAGAATAAATCGGTGCTCATCACAGGGGCTGGATCTTAACAACACGACTATCAACTTATTTCTAATGTTATAGACCAGTTATAGAACTTCTACGAGAATATGGCGTTGGAGGGAAACTAACAGACAACGCAACGAACCTGTAGGACACACTGAATACGGCGATTCATCACGAATTCATATGACTGCGAAATTAAAACTGTTTAGCTCTGCACCTACATAAATCCAGTCGATGCTAGTCGAGGATATTTACTTGATCTTCACCACACACTGTACGATAAGTTTAGATGGATGGATTGTGAGTATTTAGCATTATAAACTACAACACCAAATACAACATGTAAAACTGAATAGACGAACAAAACAATACCAACGAAATATTTTAGCGGTCGTTTCACCTGAGATCACACCTGACAGAAACACTCTGCCACATGACGACTCTGTCCGATTCCAGTGGTAGGCTGTTATTCAAGATACACTGTCATATCAATGTGCCGGGTGGTTGTAATTAGAGGGCAGCTAGCCACGGAAGTCAAGTATGGGCTGTAATTATCGTATGGCAGCAAATGTTGGTAGGTATGCTAATGCCTTAAGGCGGAACAGTTTTACAATGAAAAAAAATTGTTACAATTTTGGTCTCCAGGTTCAATCTGGCGAATACAACATCTCTGTGAGGTCACCGGTGCTTGTATTGAACGAACTGACTAAGCAGAGGTAAATAAAAAAAATCAACATTATGCCTTCCTCATTTGTCTGACCTTTTCTACCCACATTTCGTTCCTAATTGATCGGAGCGGAAACATTTATATGCGTCTTTATTTTGCATTCACAGCGCCAAAACTGCAACTAATTTTTTTTCCAGCGAAAATCGGTTCCGCATTAACGCATTAGTATTCAGCCACGTTTCGCTGCCATACGATAATTACTGCCCACACTGGACTTCCGAGAGTAGCTGCACTCTAATTATTGCACACTGGTATCTAAAATTCTCGTTGTGGTCATTTTTGGAGACACGTGTGGGAGGAAGTAACATGCTGCCTGTCACTTCTGGAAATGTACTGTAATACTTCGCTGCCAGGAGCGTGGGATAAGTGGGCTCCATTTTGGCCGTAACTGTACGTGAGACTTTCCCAGTAGCCAGACAGGTACCACTGAGCTGAACTGTTATCTTCGCTCTGAAACGGTTGTCCCGATTAGAAACTGACACAGCACACGACTACCCCACAGTCCAAAAGCCTGGCGACACTTGTGCATGGAGTAAATCACTTCACTTCACCCCACCAATCGTCGGTGCGTTATTAGTCGGGGTGGGCATATACCCTGAGGACTCGACATGTTGATCGCCTGCGGTCATATGTGTTGCCGTGGGGTGACATCTCCCGCTCTGAGGCAGCGATCCAGGCAGCTTAGCGCAGCACTCCTTCCGCTCGTGGACAGTTGACTTAATCCCTACAGGTATTGCTTGGCGAGGCGGTGTTATTAACATCGCGCACGGCGTCTGTTATCTACACTGACTCGCAGAGGCCGTGTCAACGTAATATTTGGAAGCTGCTGTCAAACTAGGAAAACACCATCGGATGTTTCAGTATTTGTGCATATGACCGCGACAAAGTCCTTTCCCGACAGAATGGAAAATTATGTCACACATTGGAATGAATGCTGTTTTCGTACAAGCTGACAGAATTTCTGCTCGCGTGTGTTGGAACATTCCCTGTGTAGTACCTGGCGTGTATCAGCTGTTCCTCGTTGTGACGCTTTCCAGTGCTGCCTGCTGGTTCCCCAGCGGATTACTTCAAATGTTTTTCTTTATTCCTGAGTCGTCAAGAAGGCTATCACCGAACAAAAACTCCAGTTGTTTGTAATGGTAACGTCTATGCTTCTCTGAAGTGTCCTCAGGTTTTAAGAACTCGTTACTAGTCTTCTCCTGTCACTCAAAGGGGCGCCGGCCGGTGTGACTTAGCGGTTCTAGGCGCTTTAGCCTGGAACTCAATTCATTCACCGAACTTAGTCAAGTGTTCATTGATTCAGTGTGAGACGATCACAAATATATTCAAAAAGTCGCAGTAAAAGGCATTACATGTATGTTGGAGAGACTTACTGGTACAATTGAGCAAGTCCACGTCCAAAAAAAAAAAAAAAGAAGAGGCAATAGTATACAACATTGCGCATAGAGTGGGATAGTGATGGTTTTGCTTTGTAACTGCAGAGACGATATCTGGGGATACCATCACCACGTCCAGTATAATGAAGAAAAACAGACGCTCCCTAGGCCACTTTTTATGTTTGTTTGGATCACCAGTTTCCACCTTCGTTGCAGGTGAAAAGAAGTATCTGATTACCTTGAAGTACAGTTTGTCAGCAGGCAGAGACGTGTTAACCGAATCCAGTGGTGCCTTTCTTTCGTTAGTAATTTTTTTTATCGTGTCTCAAGGTAATAGTAATCGAGAAGTGACGCATCTTACGATGGATCTACATGATTTGATCGAAAGTATCCTGACACCCCTGCGCATTGTGGAATCGATCACTAGATGTCATGGGAGGCGGACGCGTCAGCATGAAAGGAGGTGAGTGGTACTGTGCTGTCAGTAGACCAGAGAAGCAGTGACAGGAGAATGGGTGGGCCAGGAGGGCTCACCGACTTGGAACGTGGACTAGCCGCTGGACGACACCCGAGTAACAGAGCCACCTCGGAAATTTCGACTCTTCTAATGCTGCCCAAGTTGACTGTTGCTGATGTTATGGTGAAATGGGAACGTGAAAGAACGCTAAATTAACATCAGGAGTACCTCATGTACTGATAGATAGTGACTGTCATTGTGGAGCGTGACTAAAAGAGTCACATGAAATCAGCGGAAGGGATCACTCATAAGTTCCAAACAGCTACCAGCAGTTCAGCTAGCACAATAACTGTGTACAGGATACTCAAAATAATGAGGTACTACTGTCGATCAGATCCTCATAAGCTACACATTCCTGTTGTCGCTGCTAAGGGACACTTAGGTAGACACCACTAGGCACTGTATGTCTGGGGTGAGCTATTTGGAGCGATGAATCATACTGTGTCCTTTGGCAATCTGGTGGAAGGGTTTAGGCATCACACGTAGTACCAACTGAGAAGTACGGAAGGAACGCTGTTACGGTATGGCGTGTGCTTTCCGTGGTTAGGATGTCAGCCCGTAACTGCAATTAAGAAAACGCTAAAAGTAGAAAGACATGAAGACGTATAGCAGTATTGTGTGCTGCATACAACAGAGAAAACGTTCGATCATCATTTGACTCAATATGACAGGCAATTGTGGACAGTAACATTCCTGAAATGGACTAGCCTGCTCGGAGTCCCGACCTAAAACTGTGGAACACCTTTGGCGTGAGTTATAATGTCTGATTACCTACAGACTGTTGTGGTTGGCAGGAGAGCCAACACCGTGTTACTAAAGGAGGCCGAAATGCACGCGTCTCAGCTCACGCAGGCTGGCGTGAGGTCTGGAACATGACAAGGGAATTCGAATTGAGAAAAACGGACGTAGCTGGTGGAATACTTAACTTTAATCCATTAATGATGAACGTCGATCTTGACGTTACATATTTCACAATATCAATAGTACTGATAATGGCGCCTTGCTAGGTCGTAGCAAATGACTTAGCTGAAGGCTATGCTAACTATCGTCTCGGCAAATGAGAGCGTAATTTGTCAGTGAACCATCGCTACCAAAGTCGACTGTACAACTGGGCGAGTGCTAGGAAATCTCTCTAGACCTGCCGTGTGGCGGCGCTCGATCTGCAATCACTGACAGTGGCGACGTATAACACCGGACCGCGGCCGATTTAAAGGCTACCACCTAACAAGTGTGGTGTTTGGCGGTGACACCACACAGACCACAGCGCTCAACTTTGGGATAATCAGATTGAAAGGACAACAGTCAGTCGCAAAAATCGCCAATTTATTGCATATCCAGATTTCGACTATAACCTATTGGTCATCATGCCTTACCAGAACAGTCATACACGTACCAAGATGTCAGCATATAAACTTGTGACAAATGACACTAGCCTTTACTTGGCAGAAACAAAACTGGGATGAGTTGCCCCGTCGGAACCCCCAGCGTCCCAACTTCACTACCTTCTCTGGCTTCAGCTCTTGAGGAAGACTGGGTTGCCATTGCTCCACAGAGATTCAGATACCTCATTGAAACTGCCCTCCACAGAATGTCAAGCCGACATGAAGGCGAAGAGTAGACACACTCCATATTAATGACCACAAATAGATGTCTGGATACTTTTGATCAAAGAGTGTACAAATATCCGCTGTGCGCTCTGGCCCTGACGAACCATTCAGTAACAACCGGCCGCCGCCTCACCCCTTATAATTGCCGCATTCGGATACGCTTATACTGTGGGGTTAGCAGAATGTCCTCACGGCTGTCTCCAGCTTTCCAGACCTTTGAGACACTACTTCTCACTCTAGCAAATTCTCAATTTACATCACGAGGCTTAGTACACTACCAAGCGAGGTGGCGCAGCGGTTAGCACACTGGATTCGCATTCGGGAGGACGGCGGTTAAAACTCGCGGCCGGTCATCCTGATTTAGGTTTTCCGTGAGTTCCCTAAATCGTTTCAGGTAAAGGCCGGGGTGGTTCCTGTGAAAGGGCCCGGTCGACTTCCTCCCCCATCCTTCCTTAATCCGATGGTGCCGATGACCTCTTTGTTTTGTCCCCTCCCCCGAAACAACCAACCAACCTGAGTACACCCCGTGCCAATCCTTTACCAACGAATAGTTCCTCTTAAAACCGGAAATTCAACACAGGTCCTCTGCATAACAATCAGAGACTGTAGCATTTCAGCTGCGGAGTCGGACATGCATCGGTACACTTAGATCTAAATATAGAGTAAACTGAGTGACAGTTCTGCATCACATGGATATTGTTTTTATTAAATACGGAGATAACGCAAGATTTTTTTTTCGGCCTTCAATTACTGCGATCCTATACACATTGGGTTATAATATTTAGCATGACATGTACAGAGACGACACTGTATGCAGTAATGAGTATCTACTAACTATATTCATATTCAGTCTTTGCGAGTTATTATAAATTATATGACAGAGAGTAATTTTTGTTTTAAGTATAAAGTAAATGTAATGTCCCTTCCCAATCTACTCAGCAATGAAGCACGGGAGTAACTCCTTATGCAGAGTGTTGCGTGATGGTGATACAGGTTACGAAGTCTAATGGACAAGTGAGATAAGATATCCTAGTGCAAGAAAGACTGAATCTGAAGTAATAAGTGATGAAGTGATAACGATAATATTTGCTGCAGTGATGCGGAGATGAAGAGATCTGCATAGATTGCAAAATATAGAACTGCAACAAACCATTCTCACTGAAGACAACAACAGCGACAACAACAGTTCCATATAGGAACATGCGGTATCTCAGAAAAGTCTCAACCAGCATCGAACATTATTCGCTATATGATTAATGTAATATGTGAATAGTGATGGAACTCACTCAGTTTTAGGGGGCACAGCTGCAATTACTTCTGCCTCTGTAAATCATTCTGCTTCATTTGTGACCGTACTACCAACTTCATCAATTGACTTGTTAGCTCTGTCTATATTCTCTTTAAGTCTAATTTTTCCCAGGTTCCACAAACTTTGCACAGTGCCATAAAGATATCACCTGACTGAACCGTTATGATGTCCGCCGGCCGGTGTGGCCGAGCGGTTCTAGGCGCTACAGTCTGGAATCACGCGACCGCTACGGTCGTAGGTTCGAATTCTGCCTCGGGCATGGATGTGTGTGATGTTCTTAGGTCAGTTAGGTTTAAGTAGTTCTAAGTTCTAGGGGACTGATGTCCTTAGAAGTTAAGTCCCATAGTGTTCAGAGCCATTTGAACCATTTTGTTATGATGTCCCTCGCAGTAAGGCTGCATCCGTGTATAAAACTTCAGATAGATTCATTCTTTCTGAACTGTACGCAGTGAGAGTTCACTGCCATCATAATTAGTGAAAAGTTAAAACTCGGTGCCGCAACTGAAACTCGGGGCCTGTCGCAGAGAGCGGTCGCCCGGTGGAGCCGCCAGAACTCAAACTTTTAACTTGCCGCTGGCTCCTCTCCAGTTCCAACTTTTCAGTTTCCCACAAACTGTTGCCAGCATCTCTGTTTAAAGTGCACTCGTGAGAATGCACTTATGAACAAAATACGAACTTTAAAGCCATTTACACACCAATGTCTGTAAGATTATGCTGTGATATGAGTGCTACTGGTCTCTTGGACAAGAGGCATCCAAACATCAGCCCAAGTCATTAATTGCCATGAGTAGCTACCTTGTTTCTTACTGCTGGTGCAACGAGAACATTATAGGGAGGATGACATCAAAGAGACGTTACGATAAGAGGAGTGTTAATATGAGATAGATTCCATATTATAATAACCTAAGACAACATTTCTCCTGAGCTCTCATCTAAACGTACAGGTAACAGTTAATTTATTCATGTAACTAGCTTAGAACACGGCGTTTTCTGGATACATGTTCATTTCTATTTCCTACTAGTCAGTCTCCTCCTTCCTCCTTTGTCCATCCCCTCCTCTTCCTCTCTCTGTCTATTTCTTCCTTCCCCCCTAGTCCATCTCCTCCTCTGTCCTTTTTTGTCAATCTCCTCCTCCCTCTTTTCTCTTCACGTTATCACCCACTCCCCAATAGCAAGGTGGTGGTTCTTATCCCCCCATACTCCCAGTGTTTGTAATGTTATGTGAGCCTCACTGCCATTTTCTTAACTAATGTGAACCTAATTTTATTCTGAGAAGCTCAGTAATATATGTAAATACCGTAAATGAAAATTTGATTCAAAAAGTACTTGAAGTTAAGTGAAGCGCACCTGGACAGCAAGAAACTCTATAGCGCGCAAACCCCACAGCGATAGTAGTTCGATAGTAGTTGTGAATCTTTGAGTATGGACTCAAAAAACAAAAGACAATTGATTTATTAAAAAATAAGACGACTGTTATCTGTATCTTGTGGAAAGAAGACGTGTTGCTAGGCCGTCGCTCAGAACGTATTGTTACATTTAACATAAATTTCTATTTCCGTGATAAAAGCGAGTAAAGTATGTGTAAGAGTTGCCGAACATTTATGTATAGAAAACTTTCTGGAAGTGAAGAACAGAAATATCTTGTATTTGGAAAAGGAGGTGAACTTCATTGTCGTCGCCGGCTATCAATCGACAGAATTGTAAGTGTTCAAAGTTCACTAAAATACAAGAAAAGAAATGCCTTCTCTACATTTTTCATTCAATACGTAACAACCTCCCATTGTTTCTCAATTGCAGTAATTGGATTATGATCTTGTATAATAGTATTGTGCCAGACTCCCGTGACCAATTTTGATGCAACAGGACGCGTAGTTTGAAGGAAGTTTATGTGTCAAGCAATCTCCTTTCTCACGAAAAGCACATTGCTGTTTCATCTTACTTCCTTACAACAATGGTCCATTAGGTATGAAAAGGTACGAAAAGTTGGACTCAAAGCTAACCGCAATACGGTGAAGTAACCAACAGAGTCGTATTTTAAATCTTAAAGAACAATAACTTCTCCAAACTATGTCACCAACTGGCGCAGAAGATGATCATTTAAGGAGGCAGCAAGCAAAATTCAAGTACCAGCTACATCTTAAAGTAAAGTCTCAGTCAAAAAACACTCTCTCTCTCTCTCTCTCTCTCTCTCTCTCTCTCTCTCTCTCTCTCTCTCCAAACACAAATGTGAATATTCATATTATTAATGTAAAAGTGATTTTATTTGTTTGTTTCCATATTGTAACTAATATGTGTACGAAATTTGATTGAAATCATTCCACAGGTTTCGGATAAGCTTACCCTTGGTTTTGCACATGAATTAATATGTCAAATATATTACACATATATGTAACATATTTCAGAAACATTTGCATACTTATTTGACATGTACCTCCAGCGAATTTCGCCCTGTAGTTCCATGTTCATGCAGCTCAATGTTTATGATATTGTACCTCCAGAACTACCTGCTGTACAACAATGCAGGTAATATTGTAGGAA